>NW_017670934.1:342855-402136 GCF_001879085.1 Nicotiana attenuata
GGGGGTGAGAGCTAAATGACTCAAATTAAGATATCGTTTTATTGACGTTGCCTTCTCCAAGTAGAATATATAGTCTAATTAATAAATAATAATTTTCATAATATCTCAGCTATATTCTTCTTTATTTTTTGCACATTAGGTAGACAAGTTGATAATCCACTTGTGACAGATCCGAATATGCTTTGTCAAGTTATCTAAAGACTTGAGATTTGGTCTACCTCATTCATGCAAGCAATAGATTTTTGTCTAAACATTTTATCTAACAAAATCTTTAAATTATTGTTATTATTAAACATTTCTTTCAATTTCGTCAACATTTGTGATAGAAAACACATACAAAACAATGAACACCATTCCATTGACTGCATGCAAATATCAAACCAATTTTTTCCTTAAATGGATAAAATTACATAATATTATCTTTAAAAATTTATTTGCACTCGATTTTTACACTAAATCAATCAATGAATGACACGTTTAGATGACAGTCATCGGAAGAAAAAAATAAATAAACCATGAATTCTATAAAGCCTTTTGTGATTAAAATGTATAAAGAATTTTTCCGTCAATAAAAGTGGATAAAAAAAAAATCGACAACATATAAAAGAAAGTTAATAGTAGGACAAATATTTTGATCAAGATTGGAAAAGTAAATAATTTATGGGGGTTGGTTATTCGATTGGTGTTGGGACCGCTCAAGTTGCCTCATAAAATAATAAGTCCGCCTTAGAAATCAACATAACAAATTATTTGGGTTCATGCCTACTCGAAAATGCTAAGAGACATCAGAGTTCACACATACGAAAAATATTAATTTATCGCGATTAAATAATTAAATAAGATAATAATATACATCAATTGTACTATAAGAAAGGTGGCCGAGTTGGTTGCGCAGGGAACTTTCCAAATGGAAGGTATAGGGTTCAAAATCCACTTGCATAAACTTTCTCAGTCGGGTCTGACGCACTGGCTTGCCTAGTGCAGTTTACCTTTTTGTGTAGTTTACGAACTATTACATAGTAATGAAATTTATCCTATGCGCACCCATTCAAAAAGTATTACACAAAATCATCCACATATTCATATACCAACCACATTTGTGATAAATGTTATTAATTTCCTCTTAGAAGTGTTGTCCCAATCTTGACAATTTGCTAGTTTAGGAGAAGGATACTACCATAGATAGGAAATTTCCTGAGGAGTTGAATTAGATTAAGGAAAGTGGTCTCTCTAGTTTCTTTCTCCCCTGTCTCTTCCCATTGCACAAAAGTCCAAAACACATCCTCTGCAACCATTCATTTTTTTTGTTCAATCACACCACAAATTTTGTCTTTCATATGTATTTACACGTGAAAAATTAGATCGCGTGAGCTTTAAAGATAACGACGTATACAAAAAGTAGCGTCAAGTGAACTAAGCTTTCGCTATGATTGGGTTCTATAGAAGGACCGAGTCATATTAGGTCAATTGTACCTAATATTTTTGCTAGAAGTTATTTTCACGACCTGAACTCGTGATTTCCTAATCAGATAACAATTTTAGCATTGCGCCAAATGATAATAATGACTATACACGCAAGCAACAATAGATGTCTACGATTTATCTTCTAACATTACTGGTATTTCGGTTCTCGACTTCAACTTTAGATGTCCTAAATTGATTTTAGTGGTCAATTGACTAATAGCCTGTTTGGCCGAGCTTCTTTTTGGTCAAAAGTGCTTTTTTTTTTTTTGCCAAAAGCACTTTTGGCCAAAAATTGAGGTGTTTGGCCAAGCTTTTGGAAGGAAAAAAAGTGCTTTTGAGGAGAAGCAGAAGCAGTTTTAGAGAAGCAGAAAAAAGTAGTTTCTCTCCAAAAGCACTTTTTTGAAAAGCACTTTTGAGAAAAATACACTTAGAAGCAGTTTTTTAAAGCTTGGCCAAACACTAATTGCTGCTCAGAAGTGCTTTTCAAACTAATTAGCCAAACACAAACTGCATCTCACCAAAAGTACTTTTGAGAAAAGCACTTTTGAAAAAAAACACTTCTCAAAATAAGCTGATTTTTGCAGCTTGGCCAAACGGGCTATAAATTTTGTAGTTTTATTTCACCTCAATTAATGTGTAGAATTAAAGGTAGGTACTCACTAAAGTAGTATGAAGATACCACTGCATGATCAAAGATTCACTTCCAAAATCAAATTAAAGCTAATTTTGGATGAGTACGTTTTGGGTGAAATTCAAAAATAGCTAGATTTACAATTGATAATAAAAAAATAGCCACAGTTTCAAAATTAATCGATATTTAGCCATTTTTCATGTAAAGATAAAATCTGAACAAAAACACCATTAAAAATTCAAAATATTCCAGTATAATATGCTGGAGTTCAAATTTTTTACATATGAGCTTCCAGCATAATATGCTGGAATTTTATAACATGCTGGAGTTCCATCATAATTTGCTGGAAGTTTATATGCAGGAGCTCCATAATCCTGCATATTATGCTGGAAGTTTCCATGTCCTGGAGTTCCAACATAATTTGCTGGAAATTTATACGCATGAGCTCCATAATCCTGCATATTATGCTGGAACTTCTCGTGTTTCAGCAAAACAATGACTATTTTTTAATAATTTTGTAAACCGCTGATTATTTTTCGATTACCAGTTCGAAAAATGGTTAGCCAGTGATATTTAACGTACCTTTTAGTATGAAGTGGGCCAAAGTCCAATGAGAGAAGTTGGACAGAGAGCCCAACTTACGGTCGTTAGCCCAGATTAGTTGGCCCATAAATGTCACTGGGCCATTACTCCCATCACTGCTTCTCTACAATTGTAACTGGGGGAAAATATTAAGGGATTAATCATAATAATCAAGAAAATAGTACTGGTTTTATATACCTAAGTTGGAATTTTCTTGATTTTGGTTTTCTAGTTAGTCGTATTTTTTGCTGCTAAACCTAAAGCATTAAAAGAATATAAGTATTATAATTGAAGGAATGAGGTATTTTCTATTATGCATTTCGCAATTCGCATGAAAACTATTTCCTCAATGTTATAAATAGAATTTTATTTATGGTGAATGTCTATATTTAGAGAGATTCTAGGGTTTATTATTTGGTGGCTAAGTCACCCTCTGATAATAGGTGAATTTGACTATAATCACACCTTAAATAATCACCTTCTTGTGTAGTTTTAATGCTAAAAGTGATGACAAAATGCTCTCATTAGTGCTTTTCATGATTTGTAGGTGATATATGTATAAGGAAGGCTAAGGAGCAGTTTTGGAGTTAAAAGTGATGAAAAAGAGGCCAACTGTGAAATTTCCCAAGTGAACCAGGCAAAACAGGCCGAGGAATTCAGAGTACTGGATCCACCGCGGTTCCACCGCGACCGCGGCAGAACCGCGGTGGGAAGCAGCTGCAGAAGATGTGAGAATCCGCGAGGGTGTTTGGCCGCGGTTCTACCGCGACCGCGGCAGAACCGCGGCAGGCACAGAAACTTCAGGGACCAAAGTGTCAATTACGGGATTTTTAGACCTAAAACCTATTTAAAACACTAGACTTCGCCCAAGAGAGGCATGTATTGATTTTTTTAGGTTTCTTAGCAAGGAAAACCATTGTGAGAAAATACTCAAAACATCTTTCTTCTTTTCTTTTGATTTTATGATGAATTCAATCTTAGTTTATTTTCCCATAGCCATGAGTAGCTAAATTTCTTGTCTAAGGCTTTGATGGAACATATTGGGTGATGAACTTCTTGTTTATGTGAATACAAATTGCTAGTTTAATCTTTATTTGTTCAACTTCGTGTTCGTTGTAGTTAATTGACAGGATCCTCAATTAGCTGTGCCTATTTAGTGTGCATAACTTGGAAAAGAGTGCAGATTTAGGGTATTGTTGAACAACATCATTCCTAGATTATTAGAGGAATCTATAATTGCGGGTTTAAAGGCGGGATTAGGGATAACGAAGCCTTGGGTGTAATCTAAAGTGAATTGTGCTAAATAAAGTAAGCTAGTGTATTTCGGAAGAGTGCAATAGTAGATTACTGTGATTACTCGGGAGAGATTTGCAGTAAGATTAGCGTTCATGATTGATAAAGATGTGTGGGTAAATTTGTATGAGCATAAGCAGAAGGGATTCCATCAATATGGGAAATCATTGCCTTAGCTTTTTCTCATAATTGTTTACAACCTTATTAATTTAGTTACAGCCATTTAGTTACTTGCAAGCTAGTCGTTAAAGAACACTCAACTGAGAATTTGAATATTTGAGAAGCTGGTTCTGAAGACTTAGTGGGTTTGAAGATAGTGGTTGATAGGTTAACTCTCTGAGGATTCGACCCTGGGCGTAATACTCGGGTTATATTTGCAACGTCCGCATTGTCCTGTTTATAAGGCATAGTTGGGCGTGATCACCCTCTCACTATAAATAGAGGGTTCTATTCCATTGTAATTCACTCCAAAAATCAATAAGAATTCTCTCTCTCTACTTTTCTCTGCAATATTGTTCTTCTACTTTTATTGTTTTATAACACGTTATCAGCACGAGACTCTAACCAATTGAGTAGAAGCTTTGGATTGAGCATAATCATTGTCAATTGTTCCATGAACTTCCTTCATGATTAAATTCTGGATTTAAGGTAAGTATTTTACTGTATTTTTCTCTTATATTCTATATTTTGATTTTAAATACAAGCAAAGAAAATAAATTTTGATTATAACTCTAATGGAGTTTGTAAGAAATTATAACCACCTGAAGTGGTAAAATTTCTATGCCTCGCCATGATCAAATTCATGTATGATTGTGGGCAAAGAATTGAAAACCCGTCCCATTGAATTTGCTCCATTCTCATTCCCTTAAGAGAATGTGATAGCAGTATGTGATAAGTCTGAAAGAAGACAAAATTATTACTATGAATATATCAATGGATATGGACGTGGCAATAGACGAAATTATAATCGTCATCATTTGTGGTAATGAGAACAATAACGATTCTCAAAATAATCCTTCTCTCTGTGAAAGTAATATTTGTCATCGATTTGACATGAGATTTTATAAAGCACATATAGATGATTATTGGCCATTCATGATGTGAATGTGACAACATCTTATTCATGAATACATATTCATTCTTCAAAGAATATGAACGTGCTAGTGGTAGTGAATATACCACACTCACCTCTAAAAGAAGGTTTGAGATGATATAAGAAAATAATGTCATTATTATGGCATGAATGGTCATTGGTCACGTACCTATTGTACGCCAAAATATTTTGGCATTGTGATTGTTAAAAGACAACGGTAATGCAAGAAACAGATCTTGCATATAATTTTGACCATGACGATAATGGTATAACTTTCTCCTTGAAAGAGATATATGACTATATGGATGTTGATGAATTTGTGATAGTACAAAATTAATTGAGAACTCATTTGGAGAAACACAATTAATTACCAATAAGGTATTGTGTTGTAGTAAGTCTCAAAGAAACTTATTCAGTTTCCAAAGTATACGCGAAAGCGGTTGATTATATTGCGACTATAAATAAAGGAAAGATTTAATATCTTCTATTAGTACAACTTGTAGCGGGGTAATATGTATGTGAAAAGCTACCCGCTTTATTCTCCAATTTGTACTACATAAATAAAAGAATACCACAATGAAGTGGATATTTATTGATATAAAAACTCATATCATAATAAACTTGAAGTTTATTCATAATTGCACACATCATGGTGTAAACCTGAAGTTTATCAATATTGATAATTTATTCAGTTGGCATAATTGGTTTAGCCATATCAATTTAAGTATGATGTGCAAAAAATAAAAGAGAATTCACATGGGTAAATATTAAAGAACTAGAAAGTTCTTTACGAACTCTCTTATGTTGTTTGTTCTCATTAATAGACCAACTAAAATTGGGATTGAATCCCATGAATGCTGAAAATTTCAAAGGTGAATATGGGCCCATTCACCTGCCATGTATACCACATAAGATGCATCTATGATATGATTACATGTGCGATTATTAATAACCCGCAACATGGTGTTTTGCGAGGTAACTTGCTCAATAATTTAATTTCGAGCATAATTTCCAGATTTTCTATTCAAGAAGTTCATCTTGATAAGTTGGTTTACATCACAGTTGGTTTAGCAAAATGATTTATTAAGTGCCTCCACTTAATAGCTAAACTATTGCTTATGAGAACAAAGTTATATATATCAGTTTGATATACGTTATATACGAAAGTATATTATTTTCTCCCCTCACAATTGGTTCATGGTCAGGAACCAAATAATTCCATCTTATTATTATTGATGTGCGATGTATATTTTGATTAACACCATAACGCACAAAGGTGGATTCTCAAAGTTGAGGTACCAAGTTAGTTTTTCTAACATGAGGGGGAGACATGATAAACAGTTGAAAAAAAGTTACATGGAATGAATTATTATTTATACATCTCGATCCTCGAATAAAATAATATGAACTTGAAGTTCATAAAAGGATAATTCATGTGCAATTTATTGCAAAGCATGCCAGATGCATTTGCTGACCCAAAGAAAGTAACTATATCTCACTGCAAATGCTCCTATCGGAATAAGTCCTAGAAGGACAAAGTCTATGGTAAGCTTAAAGCATATAGACAAATTGGTTTCAAATAAACTTCTTAATATAGAAGATGAGCAAATGATCAAAATGATCATAATAAGGAGGCAAGTGATCTAGAAGATCACATGACATAACACTTCATAAAATCTCAGGAGAGATTCAGGTACCTGAAAATATGAATGAAGAGATCTCTATGTCATGTCTTTATGAAAATAAAGCTGGAACCGATATAAAATGTTCGTCGACGACATCTATGTTAGCGCTAAGTATAGATGAGGATCTTAAGTATGTCGAATATAGACACAAAAATACTGACCAAATGAAAGAGACACAATTCGAATAGAATTTGTTTCATACGAAAGACATATAGTTTTGGACCTTCAGTTCAAACACTTGAAAGTAGGGCTGTGCATAATTTGGTAAATACCGAATTACCGTACCGAAACCGAAAATTTTGGTATTTGGTATACGGTATTTTGGTATTTGGTATGGTATTTGGTTTAAGTTTTTAAAAAAAATGGTATTAGGTATGGTATTTGGTATTTTAAAATAAAATACCGAAATACCGATACCGTACCGAAATATATATTATATTACACAAAACATATATTATCAATTATAACAAAAATATAAAAAATCTAAAATTTTACTTTCTTTTATTCTCTAAGTTCATCAATTAACTATAAACATAACAAGATATTTCTAATGATCAAATATTCTTTTATGTATAATTTTCTCTATTTGGGTCGATATTTGCTAGTTTTGGACAAAACTTTTGTCAACAAACATTAATAGTTTTGTATTTTTGAGTACTTTAATTAAGAATATTAGAGTCTATGGCTCTATGCACTAGTTAGTATTCAAACCGAATAAACCGAAGTTACCGAACCGAATATACCGAAACCGAAAGGAGAAAAATCGAACCATACCGAATTTAATTTGGTACGGTATTGGTATAGGATTTTAAGAAACCGAATACCGAAAATACCGAACCGAAATGTCTAAATACCGTATCGTACCGACCGACGAACACCCCTACTTGAAAGTATAAAGTCAATGGTATGTGCAATCAATTTTCGATATCTTATATGTCTAGCATGACATGAAAACTTGATATGCATCTAAAGTCCACTATATGGTTTATTTACTATACTTATATGGCAATCCATGAACGATTTAAAATGCTGATAGCATATGCAATTCTTGGAGAATTGTTTGGTCACGAATGACCACATCCTAAGTGCAATTTGTGCACAAAGGTATCTTGCTATAACTATAAGCATGATAATGTGATAGCGAGGATTTTCAAGGTGCAATATATTCATTCAAGTTAATATGGCTGATTTGTTCATCAAATCTCTACCAAAGATCTTTTGAAGATGGTGCACAAGATTGGAATGCAAATGCTTAAGGATGTGAATTGATGCTCTCATCAGGGGGAGTTAATACGCGTTGTACTCTTTTTCCCTTACAAGGTTTTGTCCCACTGGGTTTTCCTTGCAAGGTTTTTAATGAGTCAACCAAAAGGCGTATCATTAGATATGTGTACTCTTTTTCATTCTCTAGAATTTTTTTCCCACTGGGTTTTATTTTAGTTAAGGTTTTAATGAGGCATATTATCTGTTGAATAGACATTCAAGGGGAGTGTTATAAATAGAATTTTATTTATGGTGAATGTCTATATTTAGAGAGATTCTAGGGTTTATTACTTGGTGGCTAAGTCACTCTCTCCCTATAAATAGAGGGTTCTATTCCATTGTAATTCACTCCAAAAATCAATAAGAATTCTCTCTCTCTACTTTTCTCTGCAATATTGTTCTTCTACTTTTATTGTTTTATAACACTCAAAGCGATATGTTTCCTCAATAAATATCTTAGCGTTCTACACAAAGTTTTTCGAAAAACATTTTCTTGAATACTTTCTACTATTTGTTTGCACATAGTGTTGTTCAAAATCAAATAAAAGGCCTTTAAGTTGTTCTATTAGGGGTCATTTGGCACGACAGATAAAGCAAAATTAACTCTGGGATAAAAAAATTGTATGCTTTATTTACTAATTGTGGGATAAGTTATCTGAGGATTAAAAATAGCACCAGAATAATTTATATCTGCCAGAAGGTGGAATAGTAATCCCGGAATAAGTTATCCCAGGATAAAACAGTAAAATTGACAATTTCAGGATTTATACAACATATCAAACAGTCAATAAGAAATAATACCAGAATAACTAATCTCAACATAACTAATTCCAATATAACTAATTCCAGCATAACTAATCCCAGTATAACTTGTCTTTAAACCAAAAGACTGTTATGAACCCGCGTGACTCAGTATGGGATTATGGGCCAGAAGTGTGCAACAAAGTTGATCCAATTGGGAGTATTGGGCCTGGAGCTAAATTGAGAAGAGGCCCAATGACTAAACAGCCGAATAGAATGCTAGGACATTATATTTGGGATCCAGGGGAATACAGGGCATGCGAATTATGTTAAGCTTCGGCTCAAGTCTGTGCTTCTCATCTCCTCTTCTGAATCTGTATCTCATCCCCTTTCTTCTTAGCTTGCTGTTGTAGTTTCTTTTCTCATCTCATCTCTATTCAATATTAGTATTATTTTCTATTGTTCTACGGATATTTATTGTAATTCCGTTTGGTGAGTTAATACAATCAATAGGTTTGGATTTGTTATAAAGACCCTTTAGGGTGAGTGCGATTTTGTATTGTAACTTCTATTTTGATAAACTAAAATATCAATTTGTGTCAACTGGTGCTGCATAGATTTTGTAAATATATCCATAGTACTTTATTAGGAAAAAAAATACATTTATCTAATTCGTGTGACGTTGTTCTTTATTCAAGTTTGACGTGAATGCTTAAAGATACAATCAAATATGGCAAAATACCTCATTGAACTGTACTACCACGTGTTTACTTCCCTGCTCTTGATTCTTTTTATTTCCTTTTAATCAATCTAGAATACTAGATTATATTACCTTCGTTAATTAGTTCAATAATTCTCGCAATTCACCCTAAATCATATCTTTACCACAAAAGTTCAAAACGTGTAAAGTGTTGACTTTAGAGAGAGAAATTCTGAAGAAGGCAAAATGAATTTTTATTCGGTTGAATCTGTCTTTGTTACAAGCAGAAAAGGAATATATATACATCTCACTAGCTACTAACCGCCTCACTTGTATCACTAGCTAACCACGTGTGTAATGAAAAAGGAAATTACATAATTAACCTATTCTAGAGACTACTCAAACTATATGATACAGTTGTAGCTTATGACCAGCCCATGTGAGAAACAAGAGGAGTCTGATGAAGGCCCAATAGGCCCCAATAGCTGTTTTTACCCGCATAGCCCAACGTGGTCATTTATCTTATTTAATCGTAGTCAGTTGGAAGAAACCCTAGCACTTCTTCACCTTCTTCATTCAACCTGGGTCCGGTGAAATATCACCGACACCCCCCCCCCCCCCCAGTTGGAGGGGACGGAAAGAACACCCAACTTTCCTAGTAGAACACGATGAAGAGATCCAAAAAGGGGCTTGGTAAAGACATCAGCGAGCTGGTGGTGAGAAGGGAGAAAAGAAAGAGAGATGAGACCATCTTGGAACTGTTGCCAGACGAAATGTTAGTCAAGCTCCACATGTTTGGTACGCTCGTGAAAGACGGGGTTTTTAGCGATGTGGATAGCAGCCTGACTGTCCGAGTGAAGAGGTACCGGTAAAGAAGGAACGATAGAAAGGTCATCGAGAAGACGAACGAGCCAAGGCAACTCGATAACAACACGCCTCATCGACCGGTACTCGGCCTCTGCAGAAGACAAAGAGACGGAAGACTGTTTCTTGGATTTCCAAGAGACAGGACAACCTCCCAAAATGATGAAAACCCCACTAACTGAATGACGACTATCAGGGCAAGAACCCGAGTTGGAGTCGCAAAAAGAGATTAAGTCAAGAGAAGGATCAGCGGACATGAAAAGTCCCAAACCAGGATCACGAAGAAGGTAACGAAGACAATGATGGGCAGCAGAAAAATGAGGCTCACGAGGATCCTATATGAATTGATTAAGACGTTGAACGACAAAGGAGATGTCAGGATGAGTATGGGTCAAAAAATTGAGTTTCCCCAATAGTCGACGATAGAGCAGAGGGTCAGAAAGAGGGGCATCAACCCCGTCATGGAGCTTGGAAGAAGGTTCCAAAGGAGAAGAAGCAGGAGATAGACCAAGACAATCAAATTCAGTAAGGAGTTCTAGGGTGGACTTGCGTTCACAGAGAATCAGACCAGATGGCTCACGAAGTACTTCCATGCCCAAAAAATAAGATAAGTTCCCCAAGTCCTTTATCTCAAACTCCTGATCTAGAAAATGTTTTAAATCATTGAGCTCCTGAATGTTGTTATCTGTGAGTAAGATATCGTCCACATAAACAGCCACCAAAGAGACAGAATCACCATTCTTCTCGTAGAAGAGAGAGTAGTCGTTTAAGGAGTGAGTAAAACTTTTGAAATTAAGGGCAGCAATCAAGCGGGCATACCATTACCTAGAAGCTTGACGAAGCCCATAAAGAGATTTCGTCAGGCGACAAACCAAATTAGGAGCAGGGTGGTCTAGGTCAGCTGGAAATTTCATATAAAGCTCTTCGTGTAGATCCCCATGTAAAAAAGCGTTGTTCACATTCAATTGATAATGACCCCAAGTTTCCTTGACTGCAAATAGCAAGTGTACACCTAATAATGGTCATTTTTACCACAGAAGAGAAACGATTCCCTCAATACAGCTTAACTCCGTCAAGCCTGTACGAGTAGTGAAGAAGTATAGAGCACTTTGGTTGGTTGTTGACCAACGGAAAGCATGGGAGAAAAAAAGAGAGAACTCTTTCTTTTTTATTATGATTGGGCCCTGCGGTGGTAGAACCTCGTGAACCAGGCGTACTACTGAACTTGCTTTTCTTCTCTTATGACATTTCGAGGGTTTCTGTAAAATTAATCCATTCTCGTTGAGTGTCTCCTCGAATAAATAAACGAGCCTTGAGACTTTCTACACTTCCATCAAATTTAAGTTTAACCTTGTAGAACCACTTACAGGGTAGTGCTTGTGAGCATGTAATTTTTGCCCAACCTAAAATACTCCTACAAAATCACAAAATAGATTTTGCATTTTTATTTTACTTTTACTGAATTTTTAGGGATATTTGTTTAATTATTTGCATTTTTAGTTGTATTTTTGCATGCATTAAAGCATAGAAAATACCTCAAAAATATCAAAATTCCATGCATTTCATAGTAGGTTATGTTTTCGTATTTTAGGATTAATTTAGTTAATTAATTGCTTCATTAAAATAAAAAATCACAAATTTTGCTCATTTTTACATTTTTAGCGTTTAATTTTAGATTAGTAATTTTCTCTTCATTAATTTAGCATTAACTAATTTTTGTAAACATTATAAATAGATAATTAATTTAATTTTATAAATTAGATTAATTTAGAATTTAATTTAGAATTTCAATTAATTAAAGAAAGAAAAGAAAACAAAGAGAAAAAGAAAGGGAATTGGAAAAAGTTTTAATTTGGTCCCGAAATTGGGCCAAAATTGTTTCTAAGCCCAAAGTCCCTGTCATCCGCCCCGGCCCAACCCCTTTTACCTTGTCCAGCCTCCCCTTTAACACCAAACGACGTCGTTTCTTTAGGTCGAATTTCAGCCGTTGATCTTGTGTGATCCAACGGCTGGGAACTAATTCATATCCCCCTTATAGCTGTCCTAATACAACCCCAAACCTAGAGACCCCTCCTCATTCTTCTTCATCTCCCTCTAAGACTCTAACCCTAGCCGCCTCCAAACCCCTCACCTCCACAAACCGGCGGCTCCGCCGCAAATACCCCCAACCCCATTCAAATCCCTTCCCTATAATTACCAACACCTCCCCACCCATAATCCGGCAGTGCTTTGTCCAAACAAACACCTATGCTCCCTAATTTTTAGATCTAGGATTACCCCTTCATCTTTTTTTGGCAAGAAATGAAAATGGTGACACAAAGCACTAGCCACTAGGGATTTTCGGCCAATGCTTGCGTCACTATTTCCATGGCTAGTCAAAATTAGTTTCGGGTGGATATTTATTTCAACAAAGAGGTTTGGTAATTTCACCCATGCAAGGGCCGAGAATTTGGTACTAGATTTCTTATTTGTTTATTTGTTTAAGTATCGTTGTGTTTGTTAGCTTAGATTATTGGTTTTCATTTTTTCATTATCAGTATTGTTAGGTCGTTTTTTTAATTTTGATTTTCTTTTTCTGTTTCTTTATTTCTGCTTCTTCTTCTTCTGTTTTCTTTCACCAAGGGCCTTGGTCAAAGGCCCCAACAATTTGATAGGGGTATAACGGGCCTTGTAGCCTAGTGTTTGCCCGAAGAAGAGGGGGTCTAAGTTTGGTTTGGTAAATAACGGTATTGGTAAGGGCACTTGGGGTATTTAGACCTAGGAAATATTCCCATAACTATCTAGGAAGGTTCTGGGAAGGTGAGGGTGGGGGATTGAATAAGTAAATAGTACAAATTTAGGGAAAAATGGGGCAAAAATAGATTTCTTAAGGGGAAGTTTTGAATTTAGAAATTCTGATTTGTTGCCCTAAGTAGAGTGCTATAAATACACATTATAGGTTAAATGATAAGGCAGAAGGAACAGACACGGCTGAACAGAAAAATAGCACAAAAAAAGGGTTCACTCAAAAATGGCTAGAATCTGAAGCTTTTCTCTCAGCTCTCAAGTTTTGTTTTCTGGGTTTAGAAGAGGAATTTCTTGAAGCTGTGGTTTTGAATTTCTGCTGAGCCTTCACTTAACTTCAGACTTTTATTTGTTTTATTTTGCTAATTTTCTACAATTTAGGTATGTCTACACTCCATACTTACTCAGTTTGAATTAATGAATAAACATCTACTAATTTGGTGATCTATCATGTGTTTAGTTGTTGTTTATTACGATTGTTTATGTTTCCTTTTAAATGTTGAGGTTTGCTTTACTGTTGTGTTTGAACACTTCATTTAACCTCATTTTGAACATAAGTATTTATAAGATCCAATTTCTGTTTTCTTGCTTCAAATCTGTTGGGTTTCGAGTTGGTACTGGAGTTTGTGAGTAAGAGTATTTGCTTTGGTTGCTATACTGCTCTCCGTTTGGGCACCTTTCTCTGGTTCTATTTGGCCTTTTTTGTTTAGAGTTTGTTTTCCTTGCTTTTCAAGGAATGAATTATGTACATGTGGTTCTATAATGTAAAACTTGAGCTTGCAATGAAAAATTCACATATATGTATGAAGAGTGATACTAAGTGTTGACTGTAGATTTGGTTCAATTTCAAATTATTCTGACGTCTAAATTTGATATAGAGTTGTATGCTTAAATACATGGAAATACAAATATTTTTGTGTCACGACCCCAACCTGGCCGTGATGGCGCCCAACACACTGCTAGGCAAGCCCGACCAATTTTATACCCTTAACCATTTTCATACTGTTCATAAATTAATTAACACAGATAAATCACTAAGTCATAATACTGAAATAGAGTAAAACATGCAGAATCCCAAATAACAATACTACTACACAACCCGAAGAATCCGGTGTCACAAGTCTGAGCCTCTAATACATGAGTATCAACCTACTACATATCGTTCTAGAGAAATGCGGAAATGAAACAATAAGATAGAAGGGAAGATCAGGACTGCGGAAGTCATGCAGCTACCTTGATACTCCCGGATATGCTACTCGGCACAGAAGTCCTCACTCAGCCTCAGATGTACCTGGATCTGCACGCAAGGTGCATGGAGTAATGTGAGTACTCTGACTCAGTGAGTAATAAACATAAATAAAGGCTGAGAATAAGAAATCCTAAATAGGCACAAAACAATCTATAAATGCAGCAATTTATACCAAGTAATATAAAGTCCGTAAACCAATGAAAACAGTTAAGGAAAATCCTGCAACAGATAAGTAAGTAAATAACAGTCAAATATGAAATGCAACACATAGTCCGGTACTCTCTAGTACCCGCTGCGTGCAGCCTGCTCCATTTATTTATCGTCGACGGCGCTCACTGGGGGTATGCAGACTCCGGGAGGGGCCCCTTACGGCCCAAGCACAATAATAAGCCATCTCGTGGCATCAACTAGGCCCTCGGCCTCATATCAATTTCAATACAATACCGCTGCGGCACGCAGCCCGATCCCATACTCAGTCCAGAATCACATAAGCCCCTCGGGCACAGTAATATAGAAATATTCAGCCCAAACTTCATTAAAAATATTAATTAAGTTTCAAGTTTGAGAAAAGGTGGCTCAGTTTGTAAAATAGTATTAATTACTAGAACTGAGTTCAATAGTATGTAAAACTGGTAAGAAACCAGTAATAGCAATCCCTGAAGGATTCAATCAGTTGGCACGAAGCCCAAATATAGCAATCAGCTCAACTTATAATGATAATAAGTAAATTTCAGTCAAATACACAATATATTCATCTACCGGGACGAACCAAGTCCCAATCCCCAACGGTGCTCTACCCCACGCTCGCTATCCGGCGTGCAAGTCACCTTAATATAGCACTACGATGTGTAAACCCGAGGTTTCAAACCCTCAGGACATCATTTACATCTATTACTCACCTCAAGCCGGCCAAAATCCTAGCTCGCTATGCCCTTGCCTCTTAAATCGACCTCCTCGCGCGTCGAATCTGACCAAAACCACAACGAATATGTCACAATATGCCGATGGAACAATACCCAATCGAAAACAATCGAAAAATATCAAAAATCTCGAAATTAGCAAAAACCCGAGCCCCGGGCCCACTTCTCGAAACTTAGAAATTCTTACACCAACGGGTTCCTTATCTCGCCACGAGTCTATACATATAAAGAACACCAAAATCAGAGTCCAAATGACCCCTCAAATCCCAATTTGAAATATTAAAACTCAAGCCCTAGTTCTTCCCCTTTTTGCTAAGTTTTCATGAATTTCTAGGTTGATTCTACAATTAAATCATGTTTTTAGTTCATAGAACTCACCTCTAAGCAATCCCAGTTTTTAGTTCATACTGCCTCGCGAACGCGAAGCACAACATTTAATTTTCCAAATTAGCCCTATGCGAACGCGAGACTAACCCCGCAAACGCGATGCTCAGCCTTCCCCTCATACGCGAACGCGACCTTATTCATGCGAACGCAAAGGCCAATCATCACTGGCCCTCTATTCCTTATACGCAAACGCGATTGGGCTGGTGCGAACGCGAAGCACAACCCTCCGACCTTCCGCGAACGCGGACCCTCGAACGCGAACGCGTAGAGCAAATTACCTGCCTCCCAGTTCCTTATTCGCGAACGCGTGACTCTTTACGCGAACGCAAAGAGTAAATTCTCTGTAACACCTGAAATGAGAAATCTGCAGCTTTTTAACTTACGAAATGGTCCGGTTGACCACCCGAAACTCACCCGAGGCCTCCGGGACCTCAACCAAAAGCACCAACACATCCTATAACATCATTCAAACTTGTTCCAATCATAAAAATACCTCAAACAACACTAAAACCGTCATTTCTCATCGAATTCAAGCCTAAGTTCTTCAAAAANACTGACCTTGCTGGGGCCCGACTGATGACCACGGCCTGAAGATCCCCACCGATACTCTGGACGGGCCGACTGAGCAGGCCTGAAAAACCAACCTCTACCATGCTGGAACTGGCCCTCGAAGGAGCACCACTGTAACTGCCCGATCCACGAGGCCTCTTGACCTCCTCTCCTCTCGCTCTCTACGGCGAACTGACTCGATCTCACGAGCGATATTCACCACCTCCTCAAACATAGCACCCAATACTCTCTCTCTAGTCATCAAAATACGGAGATGATAGTTAAGGCCATCCACAAATCTCCTGATCCTCTCACGGTCTGACGGAACCATCCAAATAGCATGACGGGCCAACTGTGGTGCCTCTGGCGTCTGTAGTCCCTGCACTACCTGCTCAGGTGTGCGAGCAGCGGGGGTCTGATTACCTCCCCCAGCCTGTGAAGTAGCTGCTGTTGCTGCTGTGGTGGCTGAAACTGCCTGAGCCAGGCCAGTGCAAACTGATAAGATCTGAGTCAAGGCCTCCTGAAGACCCGGAATCACGATAGACACAGCTGGTGCCTGAACAGGTGCTGCTGGTGTGTCCACAGCTGGAGCCTGATCCTGAGCTGGGGCAACTGGTGGATCAGCAGGTGCTGCCCCGGCTGCTCTGCCTCTGCCACGACCACGGCCGCATCCACGGACTCTTGCGGCCTCAGTAGGTGGTATTGGTGGTCGTCTGCCACGTCCGGTAGCTCGTGTCCTCACCATCTGTGAGAGAATAGAATAATAGAAGTTTAGTCCTCGGTTCAACAAAGCCGCACGACAAGAATTTCAAGAATGTGAAGTTTTCCTAAGGGTTCTGCAACCTCCCGAGGATAAGTACAGACGTCTCCGTACCGATCCACAAGACTCTACTAAACCGGCTCATGACTCGTGAGACCAAGTAACCTAGGCTCTGATACCAACTTGTCACGACCCCAACCCGATCGTGATGGAGCCCAACACACTGCTAGGCAAGCCCGACCAATTTTATACCCTTAACCATTTTCATACCGTTCATAAATTAATTAACACAGATAAATCACTAAGTCATAATACTGAAATAGAGTAAAATATGCGGAATCCCAAATAACAATACTACTACACAGCCCGAAGAATCCGGTGTCACAAGTCTGAGCCTCTAATACATGAGTATCAACCTACTACATATCGTTCTAGAGAAATGCGAAAATGAAACAATAAGATAGAAGGGAAGATCAGGACTGCGGATGTCATGCAGCTACCTTGATACTCCCGGATATGCTACTCGGCAGAGAAGTCCTCACTCAGCCTCAGATGTACCTGGATCTGCACGCAAGGTGCAGGGAGTAATGTGAGTACTCCCGACCCAGTGAGTAATAAACATAAATAAAGGCTGAGAATAAGAAATCCTGAATAGGCACAAAGCAATCTATAAATGCAGCAATTTAAACCAAGTAATATAAAGTCCGTAAACCAATGAAAATAGTTAAGGAAAATCCTGCAACAGATAAGTAAGTAAATAACAGTCAAATATGAAATGCAACACATAGTCCGGTACTCTCTAGTACCCGTTGCGGCGTGCAGCCCGCTCCATTTATTTATCGTCAACGGCGCTCACTGCGGGTGTGAAGACTCCGGGAGGGGCCCCTTACGGCCCAAGCGCAATAATAAGCCATCTCGTAGCATCAACTAGGCCCTCGGCCTCATATCAATTTCAATACAATACCGCTGCGGCGCGCAGCCCGATCTCATACTCAGTCCAGAATCACATAAGCCTCTCGGGCACAGTAATATAGAAATATTCAGCCCAATCAAAAACATTCGAAAAATATCAAAAATCTCGAAATTAGCAAAACCCGAGCCCCGGGTCCACTTCTCGAAACTCAGAAGTTCTTACACCAACGGGTTCCTTATCTCGCCACGAGTCTATACATATAAAGAACACAAAAATCGGTGTCCAAATGACCCCTCAAATTCCAATTTGAAATATTAAAACTCAAGCCCTAGTTCTTCCCCTTTTTGCTAAGTTTTCATTAATTTCTAGGTTGATTCTACAATTAAATCATGTTATTAGTTCATAGAACTCACCTCCAAGCAATCCCAGTCGAAACCCTCTTCAATTCCCGTCCAAAAGCTCTCAAGGATGCTCAACAATGGTGAAAATAAGACTTAGTTCGCGGATGAGATGTTAATAAAACCCTTCTGCCCAGACCTGAAATCCTTCATCGCGTTCGCGACTACTGCCTCGCGAACGCGAAGCACAACATTTAATTTTCCAAAATTAGCCCTATGCGAACGCGAGACTAACCCCGCGAACGCGATGCTCAGCCTTCCCCTCATATGCTAACGCGACCTTATTCATGCGAACGCGAAGGCCAATCATCACTGGCCCTCTATTCCTTATACGCAAACGCGATTGGGCTGGTGCGAACGAGAAGCACAACCCTCCGACCTTCCGCGAACGCGGACCCTCGAACGCGAACGCGAAGAGCAAATTACCTGCCTCCCAGTTCCTTATTCGCGAACGCGTGACTCTTTACGCGAACGCAAAGAGTAAATTCTCTGCAACACCTGAAATGAGAAATCTGCAGCTTTTTATCTTACGAAATGGTCCGGTTGACCACCCGAAACTCACCCGAGGCCTCCGGGACCTCAACCAAAAGCACCAACACATCCTATAACATCATTCAAACTTGTTCCAATCATAAAAATACCTCAAACAACACTAAAACCGTCATTTCTCATCGAATTCAAGCCTAAGTTCTTCAAAAACTTCCGAAATACGCATTCCATCAAAAATCCAACCAAATCACCTCCGAATGACCTGAAATTTTTCACGCACATCCCAAATTACATAACGAACTACAGCAACTCTCGGAATTCCATTCCGACCCTCGGATCAAAATATCACCCATCAACCGGATTTCGCCAAAATACTAACTTCGCCAATTCAAGCCTAATTCTACACCGGACCTGCAAAATCACTTCCGATCACACTCCTAAGTCACAAATCATCCCCCGAAGCTAACCGAATCATCGGAAATCATATCCGAGCCCTCTAACGCATAAGTCAATATCCGGTTGACTTTTCCAAAACAAACCTTCCTTAAAGAGACTAAGTGTCTCATTTCCTTCTAAAACCAATCCAAATCAACTCGTTCACACAAGACTCTTATAATGAAGCATAAAGAAGCAGAAAATGGGGGGAAACGGGGCGGTAACTCACGTGACGACGGGTCGGGTCGTCACATCCTCCCCAACTTAAACAAACGCTCGTCCTCGAGCGAGTCAAGAAACATACCTGAAGCCTCAAATAGGTGAGGGTATCTGCTCCGCATCTCCCGCTTGGTCTCCCAGGTAGCCTCCTCCACGGGCCGACCTCTCCACTGCACCTTCACCGAAGCGACATCCTTTGACCTCTACTTCCGAACCTGACGATCCAAAATGGCTGCTGTCTCTACATCATAAGTCAAATTACCCTCCAACTGAACTGTACTGAAATCTAGAACATGGGACGGGTCTCCAATATACTTCCGGAGCATAGAAACATGAAAAACTGGATGCACGCCCGACAAAATGGGTGTCAAGGCAAGCTCATAGACCACCTCCCCAATCCTCCTAAGTACCTCAAAAGGCTCAATGAACCGCGGACTCAATTTCCCTTTCTTTCTGAATCTCATAACACCCTTTGTGGGCAAAACCTTCAGCAAGACCTTCTCACCAATCATGTAAGATACATCTCGGACTTTCCTGTCCGCATAACTCTTCTGCCTCGACTGCGCTGTACGGAGTCTCTCCTGAATCACCTTCACCTTCTCCAATGCATCCTGAACCGAATCTGTCCCTAACAATCTAGCCTCGCCGGGCTCGAACCAACCAACTGGAGATCTACACCGTCTCCCATACAAGGCCTCATACGGTGCCATCTGAATGTTGGACTGATAGCTGTTATTGTAGGCAAACTCTGCAAGCGGTAGAAACCGATCCCATGACCCTCCGAAGTCAATAACACAGGCGCATAGCATATCCTCCAATATCTGAATGGTGCACTCGGACTGCCCGTCCGTCTGAGGGTGAAAGGTTGTGCTCAACTGCACCTGAGTACCCAACTCTCGCTGAACCGTCTGCCAAAACTGAGAGGTAGACTGAGTGCCCCGATCTTATATGATCGAAACTGGGACACTATGCAATCGAACAATCTCCCGAATATAAATCTCTGCCAGCCGCTCTAAAGAATAAGTAGTACAAATCGGAATGAAGTCCGCAGACTTGGTCAGCCTGTCTACAACCACCCAAATAGCATCAAACTTCTTCAAAGTCCGAGGGAGTCCGGTAACAAAATCCATAGTGATCCTCTCCCACTTCCACTCAGGAATAACCATCTGCTGATGCAAGCCACCCGGTCTCTGATGCTCATATTTCACCTGCTGACAATTAAGACACCGGGCTACATACTCCACAATATCTCTCTTCATCCTCCGCCACCAAAAGTGTTGTCTAAGATCATGATACATCTTCGCGGCACCCGGATGGATGAAATACCGCGATCTATGGGCCTCCTCCAATATCAACTCCCGAAGCCCATCCAGATTGGGCACGCAGATCCGGCCCGGCATCCTCAACACACCATCATCACCAATGGTCACGTCTCTGGAATCATCATGCTGTACCATGTCCTTAAGGACAAGCAAATGCGGATCATCATACTGACACCCCCTGATGCGGTCATACTAGGAAGACCGAGAAACCACACAAGCCAACAACCGACTGGACTCTGAAATATCTAGTCTCACAAATCGGTTGGCCAAGGCCTGAACATCAACTGCAAATGGCCTCTCCTTAACTGGAATGTATGCCAAGCTCCCCATACTCACCGCCTTTCGGCTCAAAGCATCGGCCACTACATTGGCCTTCCCCGGGTGGTACAGAATGGTGATATCATAATCCTTAAGTAACTCTAGCCACTTCCGCTGCCTCAAATTAAGATCCTTTTGCTTGAACAAATGTTGAAGACTGCGATGATCAGTGAATACCTCACAAGACACGCCATAAAAGTAATGCCTCCAAATCTTCAGTGCATGAACTATAGCAGCTAGCTACAAATCATGAACGGGGTAGTTCTGCTCATGGGGCTTCAACTGACGAGAAGCATAAGCAATAACTCTACCCTCCTGCATCAAAACACAATCGATCCCAACTCGCGAAGCATCACAATATACCGTTTAAGAACCTGAAGCTGACGGCAAATCCAATACTGGAGCTGTGGTCAAAGCTGTCTTGAGCTTCTGAAAGCTCTCCTCACACTCGTCCGACCATACAAATGAAACACCCTTCTGAGTCAACTTGATCAAGGGCGATGCTATAGAGGAAAAAACCTGAACAAACCGGCGATAATAGCCTGCCAACCCAAGGAAGCTACGAATCTCTGTGGCTAAGGACGGTCTAGGCCAACTTTGCACCGCCTCTATCTTCTTCGGGTCAAGCTGAATACCCTCGCTGGACACCACATGTCCCAAGAAAGCCACTGAACCGAGCCAGAACTCACACTTGGAGAACTTTGAATAAAGCCTCCCCTCCCTCAATCTCTGCAATACAACTCGCAAATGCTGCGCGTGCTCCTCCTGACTACGCGAGTATACCAGAATATCATCAATGAACACTATGAAAAATGAATCCAGATAAGGCCAAAATACACTGTTCATCAGATGCATGAACGCTACTGGGGCGTTGGTCAGCCCGAAAGACATGACAAGAAACTCATAGTGACCATATCTAGTCCCGAAAGCAGTCTTATGAATATCTGAATCCCTGATCTTCAACTGGTGATAACCCGAACGGAGATCAATCTTGGAAAACACCCTCGCTCCCTGAAGCGGTCAAACAAATCATCTATGCGAGGCAGGGGATGCTTGTTCTTCACTGTTACTTTGTTCAATTGCCTATAATCGATACACATTCTCATTGTGCCATCCTTCTTCTTCATAAACAGTACTGGCGCACCCCAAGGTGACACACTAGGCCGAATAAACCCCTTATCTAGGAGCTCCTGAAGCTGCTCCTTCAATTCCTTCAACTCCGCTGGTGCCATACGATATGGCGGAATAGAGATGGGCTGAGTGCCCGGCACCAGGTCAATACCAAAATCAATATCCCTGTCCGGCGGCATGCCCGGCAGATCTGCAGGAAATACATCGGGAAAATCCCTCACAACTGGAACAGAATCAATGCTAGGAGTCTCAGCTCCAACATCCCTCACAAACGCCAAATAGGAAAGACAACCCTTCCCAACCATACGCTGGGCCTTCACGAAGGAAATAACTCTACTAGGAACATAATCAGTCACACCACGCCACTCGATCCGCGGTACACCCGGCATAGCTAAAGTGACTGTCTTAGCATGACAATCCAGAATAGCATGACACGGAGATAACCAATCCATGCCCAAAATAACATCGAAGTCCACCATGCTCAATAGCAATAGATCAACTCGGGTCTCCAGACCCCCAATAATCACAACACATGACCGGTACACACGGTCCACAACAACAGTATCGCCCACCGGGGTAGACACATGAACAGATAAAGATAGAGACTCCCGGGGCATACCCAAATAACGAGAAAAATATGAAGACACATATGAATAGGTGGAACCTGGATCAAATAGTACCGAGGCGTCTCTATGGCAGACTGAAACAATACCTGTAATGACAGCGTCTGAAGCAATGGCATTTATCCTGCCCGGCATAGCTAGAAACGAGCCTGGCCATCGCCTGATCGACCTCCACCTCTGGTACGACCCCTCGCTGCCTGATCTCCACCCCTAGCTGGCTGGGCGGGTGATGATGTAATTGGAGCAGAAGTCGAGGGATGACCCCTCTGCTGATGCTGACTGCCACGAAGTCGAGGGCACTGCCTCCTCAAGTGACCAAACTCTCCGCACTCATAACAACTGCCCGGTGATAGAGGTGGGGACTGAAGGGAACCCCTCGCACCGGAGTGACTAGCAGATGCACTCGGCGCAGAAGAACCCTGAGCTGATGGGGCATGAGATGAACTCTGAGCTGGGAGGGCGCTGAGTGAAGACTGACCTTGCTGGGGCCCATGATGACCACGGCCTGAAGATCCCCCACGATACTCTGGACGGGCCGACTGAGCAGGCCTGAAAAAACCACCTCTACCATGCTGGAACTGGCCCCTCGAAGGAGCACCACTGTAACTGCCCGATCCACGAGGCCTCTTGACCTCCTCTCCTCTCGCTCTCTACGGCGAACTGACTCGATCTCACGAGCGATATCCACCACCTCCTCAAACGTAGCACCCAATACCCTCTCTCTAGTCATCAAAATACGGAGATGGTAATTAAGGCCATCCACAAATCTCCTGATCCTCTCACGGTCTGACGGTACGATCCAAATAGCATGACGGACCAACTGTGAAAACCTCATCTCGTACTGAGTCACTGTCATATCCCCCTATGTCAACCACTCAAACTGCCTACGCATCTCCTCTCTACGGGACTGAGGTACATATTTCTCCAGAAAAAGAGCAGAGAACTGCTGCCAAGTCAGGGGTGCTGCACCGACAGGCCTATGCCTCTCAAAGTCCTCCCACCAAGTAAGAGCAGCCCCCGTGAACTGAAAAGTAGTAAATGCCACACCACTCGACTCAAGGATCCCTGTCGTACGGAGCATACGCTAACACCTGTCAAGAAAACCTGGGCATCCTCGCCCTCAGCACCACTGAATGTCAGAGGCTGGAGCCTACCAAACCTCTCGAGACGACACTGCTCATCGTCTGGCATAGCTGGAACCATGAAGCCCTGAGTTGGTGCAACCTGCTGAGCTGGAGGTGCCTCTGGCGTCTGTAGTCCCTGCACTACCTGCTCAGGTGTGCGAGCAGCGGGGGTCTGATTGCCTCCGCCGGCCTGTGAAGTAGTTGTTGCTGCTGCTGTGGTGGCTGAAACTGCCTGAGCCAGGCCAGTGAAAACTGATAATATCTGCCCTAAGGCCTCCTGAAGACCCGGAATCACGATAGGCACAGCTGGTGCCTGAACAGGTGCTGCTGGTGTGTCCACAGCTGGAGCCTGATCCTGAGCTAGGGCAACTGGTGGATCAACAGGTGCTGCCCCGGCTGCTCTGCCTCTGCCACGACTACGACCGCGTCCACGGCCTCTGGCGGCCTCAGTAGGTGGTACTGGTGGTCGTCCGCCACGTCCGGTAGCTCGTGTCCTCACCATCTGTGAGAGAATAGAATAATAGAAGTTTAGTTCTCGGTTCAACAAACCCGCACGACAAGAATTTTAAGAATGTGAAGTTTTTCTAAGGGTTCTGCAGCCTCCCGAGGATAAGTACAGACGTCTCCGTACCGATCCACGAGACTCTACTAAACCGGCTCATGACTCGTGAGACCAAGTAACCTAGGCTCTGATACCAACTTGTCACGACCCCAACCCCGGTCGTGATGGCGCCCAACACACTGCTAGGCAAGCCCGACCAATTTAATAACCTTAACCAGTTTTATCCAGTTCATGAATTAGTTAACACAGATAAATTACTAAGTCATAATATTGAAATTCTGAAATGGAGTTAAAACATGCGGAAATCCCAAATACAATACTACTACACAGCCCGAAGAATCCTGTGTCACAAGTCTGAGCCTCTAATACATGAGTATCAACCTACTACATATCGTTCTAGAGAAATGCGGAAATGAAACAATAAGATAGAAGGGAAGATCAGGACTGCGGATGTTATGCAGCTACCTTGATACTCCCGGATATGCTACTCGGCAGAGAAGTCCTCACTCAGCCTCAGATGTACCTGGATCTGCACGCAAGGTGCAGGGAGTAATGTGAGTACTCCCGACCCAGTGAGTAATAAACATAAATAAAGGCTGAGAATAAGAAATCCTGAATAGGCACAAAGCAATCTATAAATTCAGCAATTTAAACCAAGTAATATAAAGTCCGTAAACCAATGAAAACAGTTAAGGAAAATCCTGCAACAGATAAGTAAGTAAATAACAGTCAAATATGAAATGCAATACATAGTCCGGTACTCTCTAGTACCCGCTGCGGCGTGCAGCTCGCTCCATTTATTTATCGTTGACGGCGCTCACTGGGGGTGTGCAGACTCCGGGAGGGGCCCCTTACGGCCCAAGCGCAATAATAAGCCATCTCGTAGCATCAACTAGGCCCTCGGCCTCATATCAATTTCAATACAATACCGCTGCGGCACGCAGCCCGATCCCATACTCAGTCCAGAATCACATAAGCCCCTCGGGCACAGTAATATAGAAATATTCAGCCCAAACTTCATTAAAAATATTAATTAAGTTTCAAGTTTGAGAAAAGGTGGCTGAGTTTGCAAAATAGTATTAATTACTAGAACTGAGTTCAATAGTATGTAAAAATGGTAAGAAACCAGTAATAGCAATCCCTGAAGGATTCAATCAGTTGGCACGAAGCCCAAATATAGCAATCAGCTCAACTTATAATGATAATAAGTAAATTTCAGTCATATATACGGTATATTCATCTACCGGGACGGACCAAGTCCCAATCCCCAACGGTGCTCTACCCCACGCTCGCTATCCGGCGTGCAAGTCACCTCAATATAGCACTAGATATGCAAACCCGGGGTTTCAAACCCTCAGGACATCATTTACATCTATTACTCACCTCAAGCCGGCCAAAATCCTAGCTCGCTATGCCCTTGCCTCTCAAATCGACCTCCTCGCGCGTCGAATCTGACCAAAACCACAACGAATACGTCACAATATGCCAATGGAACAATACCCAATTGAAAACAATCGAAAAATATCAAAAATTTCGAAATTAGCAAAACCCGAGCCCCGGGCCCACTTCTCGAAACTCAAAAATTCTTACACCAACGGGTTCCTTATCTCGCCACGAGTCTATACATATAAAGAACACCAAAATCGGTGTCCAAATGACCCCTCAAATCCCAATTTGAAATATTAAAACTCAAGCCCTAGTTCTTCCCCTTTTTGCTAAGTTTTCATGAATTTCTAGGTTGATTCTATAATTAAATCATGTTTTTAGTTCATAGAACTCACCTCTAAGCAATCCCAGTCGAAACCCTCTCCAATTCCCGTCCAAAAGCTCTCAAGGATGCTCAACAATGGTGAAAATAAGACTTAGTTCGCGGATGAAATGTTAATAAAACCCTTCTGCCCAGACCTGAAATCCTTCATCGCGTTCGCGACTACTGCCTCGCGAACGCGAAGCACAACATTTAATTTTCCAAATTAGCCCTATGCGAACGCGAGACTAACCCCGCAAACGCGATGCTCAGCCTTCCCCTCATACGCGAACGCGACCTTATTCATGCGAACGCAAAGGCCAATCATCACTGGCCCTCTATTCCTTATACGCAAACGCGATTGGGCTGGTGCGAACGCGAAGTACAACCCTCCGACCTTCCGCGAACGCGGACCCTCGAACGCGAACGCGTAGAGCAAATTACCTGCCTCCCAGTTCCTTATTCGCGAACGCGTGACTCTTTACGCGAACACGAAGAGTAAATTCTCTGCAACACTTGAAATGAGAAATCTGCAGCTTTTTAACTTAGGAAATGGTCCGGTTGACCCCCCGAAACTCACCCGAGGCCTTCGGGACCTCAACCAAAAGCACCAACACATCCTATAACATCATTCAAACTTGTTCCAATCATAAAAACACCTCAAACAACACTAAAACCATCATTTCTCATCGAATTCAAGCCTAAGTTCTTCAAAAACTTCCGAAATACGCATTCGATCAAAAACCCAACCAAATCACCTCCGAATGACCTGAAATTTTGCACACACATCCCAAATCACATAAAGAAGCTACAACAACTCTCGGAATTCCATTCCGAACCTCGGATCAAAATCTCACCCATCAACCGGAATTCGCCAAAATACTAACTTCGTCAATTCAAGCCTAATTCTACACCGGACCTCCAAAATCACTTCCGATCACACTCCTAAGTTACAAATCATCCACCGAAGCTAACCGAATCATCGGAAATCATATCCGAGCCCTCTAACGCATAAGTCAACATCCGGTTGACTTTTCCAAAACAAACCTTCCTTAAAGAGACTAAGTGTCTCATTTCCTTCTAAATCCAATCCAAATCAACTCGTTCACACAAGACTCTTATAATGAAGCATAAAGAAGTAGAAAATGGGGGGAAACCGGGCGGTAACTCACGTGACAATGGGTCGGATCGTCACATGTTGTTTGTCTGGCGTGAGATATGGAGTTGGGAGTATCCAGAGTACTTTGAGAACTACGATTATGAGCTCGATTAAATTTCACTTTTGAGGGTGTTGAAGATCTCGTCAGGTATGAGAGTGATTTGTCTATGTGCTAGTGGATTCTCATTAAACTAGCATCATAGTATGAAAAATTGAAACTATTCTGTAATTGGGAATGATATTTATTAATGTTTGTAATTAATGCTATTGAAATCCTTTTCTTGTTTATTTTTATGCGGTTAATGAATCATGGTTGCACTAGTATGAATTAATGAGCCCTTTTCTCTTGTAACTGTTGGACCGGGTACTCTACCCACTTGAGCTTACGAAGGAGTTGAACCTGAACAATTTTGGGCCTTGACGTGTGAATGGCCCTCCACTTAAGAAAGGCCGTCCTCGTCCATTCAAACTCTGCCCCTGACTCAATCCTTTAATTGTTAGGCAAGTTATAGTGATAAGATGGCCATAATCCAAATTTATGAACTTTAAATGTGCTGATTGATAGACGTTCAGGCTTAGTTTGCTAACGTCAATTTTTACACTTTCCCTCCACAATGGTTCTCCATAATCCACATGATCTTACAACAATCTCACATTAGTTCAGGGAAAACCAACTGATGAACATTCGTAGTTTACTTTAGGCACGTAATTAAATCATCACAACTACGGGTACGATTTCCGTGGCGTAGTTATAATACCTAATTTTAAATTAGTTTTAAATATGAACATCCATAGCTCGCTTTAGTTGAATGCAAATCTTTTGAAGTAAATTGAGGCGTGCCATTCACAAATGAAACCCATAATCTATGGCCCTCGCATTAATACCAAAACAAGTGTGGAAAAGACTTGGAACATTCATAGCTAGTGTAGAAAACATTTTGAACATTCATAGTTTGCTTTAGGCGCGTTTATAATAAATTATCATAGCAACGGGTACGGTTCCCGTGACGTAGTTGTGATACATAATTTTCCAAATCCGGGGATACATTTATGTGACACGGCCATTATAACTAATAATATTAATAAATTAAACATGTTGTAGATCGTGGGTACGGTTCTCGTGATACGATTCACGATGTGTACCAAACAAACAAGTGTACGATATTCGTAACTTATTCCAGAATAATTTCATAAATAATTAAAAGCGGTCAAAGTCAAAAATGCACGTAGGTTTCAAAGATGTTTTAAAATCAGATAAATAAGCCAATAATAATAGTTGAGCGACCGTGCTAAAACCACGGAACCCGAGAATGCCTAATACCTTCTCCCGGATTAACAGAGTTCCTTACTCGGATTTCTGTGTTTCGCGGACTGTAAAATAGAGTCAAACTTCCTCGACTAGGGATTCTAAATCGGTGACTTGGGACACCATAAATTATCCCAAGTGACGACTCTGAATAAATAAATAATCCTTTCGATTTTGTCACTTTAATTGGAAAAACTCCCCTATACCGCTTTCGGCGGTAGAAAAAGGAGGTGTGACAGTGCTTTCCTCCCAACTGGTAATGGAACAACTTCCTTAGTAGCATTGGCCTTCAAGGCATCAAGCTCTTTGGCCATTGCTTCTTGCCAACCAGGGTCCAATGCTGCTTGAGAATAACTAGAAGGCTCATGTATATGAGGTAGGGAGTTCAAAAGGCTTTGGTTAGGAGTAGAAAGTACGGTAGGAGAAATAATAGAAGGGGAGACATGTGAGAGGAAACAGGACGTAGAGACATCAGTTAAGTGTACTGCTCCACAAATATAGTCAGACAAATAGGCAGGTGCATTGTGCTCTCTTAAAGACCTGCGCAAAACATCATTAGGAGAACTAGGTGAATGAGCAGGGCTAAAATTAGGAGAAGTAGCAGATGTAGAAGGTGATGTAGGAAGAGTAGTAGATGAAGTAGAAGGGGTAGAAGATGTTGTAGATAATGGGCTAGGAACAGGGCTAAAAGGATGTAAAGGAAGGGAAACAGGAGGTGAAATAGGAGCAGAAGGCTCAGCAATAGGGGTTTAGAAGGAGCAGTAGGAATAGAAGAAGAGGGAGTAGTAACAGTTGAGGAATCAGTAGATGAAGGAGTAGGAGATGTAGAGAAATCAATATTGTAGGAGATAGGAAATAAAGGAGAGAAGTTAGTATGGTGGTTTGTAAAGGGAAAAACAGACTCATGAAAAATCACATTCCTAGAAATAAAAGTTTCTCTAGTATGTAAGTTTAACAACTTGTATCCTTTCTTTCCAGTAGGATACCCAAGGAATACACAAGTAACTGCCCTGGGATCAAGTTTGCCTCTAAGATGAGGCAAAGTGAAAGCAAAACATAAATAACCAAAGCTCCTAATAAGATAAGTGTAATCAGGTGCTTTGCGAAAAAATACTTCATAAGGGGATTTATAGTGAAGAAGCTTAGTTAGAAATCTATTAATAAGAAAAGTGGCAGTAAGAAGACATTCCCCCCAAATAACAAATAGGTACTTTAGAATGAAAAAGAAGGGCCCTACAAATTTCCATCAAATGCTTGTGTTTTCTTTCAACAATACCATTTTATTCAGGAGTACCAACACAGGCGGTTTGGTGAAGAATTCCTTTTGAAGAGAAATAGGCTATGGCAACAATACTGCTGCCTAATTCAAAGGCATTATCAGACCTGATTTTCTTGACCTTGACTTCAAATTGTCTTTCTACCATAGATATGAAAGACTTTAGGACAGTGAAAGCATTACTCTTGGTGCTCAACAAATAGGTCCAAGTACCCCTACTAAAATCATCAACAATTGTAAGGAAGTACTTAAAACCATTATGGGTAGGTACTTTATAAGGACCCCAAGTATCAATATGAATGAGTTAAAAAATGTGAGAAGTAGAACTGTTGCTATCAAGAAAAGGAAATCTGTGTTGTCTAGCCATAAGGCAAGTGGAAATGGGAATATCTTCTTTACAAATAGCAGTTTGTGGTAAAACATAAATATATCTCATGGTAGAAATAGGTAAATGTCCCAGTCTTACATGCAGGGAACGCTTAGATGATGTTTTTCTTCCTGGGATGCAGTAAGTAGATCGAGAGGTCGTCGAGCCTGTCCTACTCATTCTCCTTTTCCCATTCCTGACCCTGAGTGTGGAGGGGTTAGCCTTGAGCCAAGGCCCGTACTCTCTCTTCTGTGGATACGCAATCCCTTCCGGCTATGGTATGGGGAAGGGGAGGTGAGATCTACTCATTGATTTTATATTAGATGAGCGGCCGTACTATGATCGTTCGGGAGACTTGGGCCCCACAGATTATTACCAGAACTAACAAAATTAGACATAGTATGTGAATTACAACAGGTTTGAGAGGAATTTTGTGTAAGTATAACATTCTTATTTGAATGCAAAGAATTAGTAGAATGGTGGATTGAATGAAAAAGGTAGAGTCCAGCTTTGACATCACCAAGGACCAGAGGCCTCCTCAAAGAAAGGCCATGCATCAAACAACAAGTTTCAGCAAAGGTAAGAAGAACTTTGAATTGGCTGCATAATTTGTTAACTGAAATCAGGTTGAATTTAAAATCTGGGACATAAAGTACTCTGTGTAGGGTCAAATCTGGATATATAGTTACTTGTCCTGCTAGAGTAACTTTTACCCTTTGTGAATTAGGAAGGTTAACATTAACATGATTGAGTAGTGGTTTGATATTAATTATGATAGTAGAGTCAAATGTCATGTGTTCTGAAGCACTAGAGTCAAGGATCCAAATATGACTCTTAGAATTATTATGTGAATAGGGAATAATAGGCAAGCATGTACCGGCACAATTAGCATTGACATTGACTTCAAAACTTGCTGTAGCTTGATGACCAATTTTAACTTGTTGAAGCAGTTCCATCAATTGTGATAATTGTTCCTGCTTTATATCAATTGTTGCCTTTGTATCATTAGCCTGAACTTGACCATAACTTTCATCTGTTGTGACAGCATTCCCTTGAATGGGATTCTGAAATCTTCTTTGTTTGAAATTTGGCTTAAAATTCCGTGGATAGCCATGAAGTTTATAACATTTGTCAATCGTGTGTCCTGGCTTTTTGCAATAGTTACAATTCAGATTCCTCCTGTTTTCTTGGTTGTTTCTAAAATTATAACCACTAGTATTTATTGTAAAATTTGTGGTTCTTCCTTGAGTCTGGTTAAACCTTTGTGTTGGGACAGCAAAAGAACTAAATTCACTAGGATATTGACCCATACTCTATATTCCTCTCTGCCTTTCTTCTTGCAGGAGTAAGTAATATGCTCTATCAATGTTAGGTGGTGGATGGATCATCATGATATTATCCCTAACACTAGTATATGACTCGTTTAACCTCATTAAAAACTGAAGTAGTTTTTGTCTCTCTTCAAGTGCAGCATTTTTGTCATTAGCCCCACATTTGCAATCAACACAGATATACGTAGTCGTAGCATCAAGTAATTCGATCTCATCCCATATAACTTTCATCTTATTAAAATAAGTCGCAACATTCGAGGATCCTTGCACTGTTTTTAATAGCTGTTTTTGTAACTCAAATGATTGTGCTAGGTTTGATTGCCTATATTTATCCTCGAGTTGTTCCACAAAATCCTCGCAGATTTCGAGTGAATTACGCTTGGCCTAATGTCTGGAGTGAGAGAATTCAGAAGCAAGCACAGATCATGTCATTGCACCTTATCCAGTACTTCAGATCTGGTGAATCATCCTTGGGCCTGACTAAGCTTTCGTCAATAAATCCTAGCTTGTTTTTGGCTGATAACACGATCAGAATTGATTGTCTCCAACCTCCGTATCCAGTTCCATCAAAAGGAGGAGAAATCAAGCACATTCTAGGAGAATCAGAAGCATGCAAAAAATAGGGATGATCTGGATCAATTTTCGTCGCCATTGCAGCCATCAAAGCAGTTTCAAAGATGAAATTCAGAAAACTTCAACGAACGGAACAAAATTCTAGAAGATTTAGAAGAAATATGTAATAGATTGATAATGAAAAGTAACTTGGTCGAGCAAGAGCTCTGATACCATGTTGATTTTAGAGAGAGAATTTTTGAAGAAGCCAAAATGAATTTCTATTTGATTGAATCTGTCTTTGTTACAAGCAGAAAAGGAATATATATACATCCCACTAACTACTAACCGCCTCCCTTGTATCACTAGATAAACACGTGTGTAATGAAAAAGAAAATTACATAATTAACTTATTCTAGAAACTACTCAAACTATATGATACAGATGTAGCTTATGGACAACCCATGTGAGAAATAAGAGGAGTCCGATGAAGGCCCAATAGGCCCAATAGTTGTTTTACCCGCATAGCCCATTGTGGTCATTTACCTCATTTAATCGTAGTCAGTTGGAAGAAAACCCTAGCACCTCTTCATCTTCTTCATTCAACCCGGTTCCGGTGAAATGTCACCAGCAATATAAAGACGTGCAAACTATATTCAGATACATATTAATCATGTGTCTCCTTAATGACGAAGACTCGTGGCGTAGCCAAATTTAATGAAGGGTGGTCAGTTGAACATCCTTCATAAAAAAGTTATATTGTGTATATAAAATTCTATTGCCTATATAAATCAAAAATTACTTTTTATATATGTATCAATCTTGAACCGTCTTAGCGAAATTCCTGGCTTTTGCCACTACGGAAAACTACATCACCACAAAATATGTTTCCTATCAGTATGACTTTTATAGAATACGAACTCAAATTGTAAAGAAATAAATGAAAAATGTATTTACATGAAGACTCATCTAATGTTATTTGGTTGGAGATGAAAACTAGTTGCATATGATAATGATAGAAGTTGGTACCGGGGTGTAATGATCAAATTAAAGGTGAAGCATTTAGATATTCCTTAATTTTTGAACTAAAAATTAACAGGAAATTACGTTGAGCTACTATAAATTAAATTTCCTCCATTTTATTATATCTGAACTAGTTAAGCACAAAGTTTAAAACCGTAAAAAAGACTTTTAAATATTATAGTCATAAATTAAAGGTGCATACAACATCTAGAGATACCCTTGAATCTTTGTAATCTTAAATATGTCATGTCATTTGTATAAGTAAGTGTCATTGAAGGTAAATAGAATATTGAAACTAAAAACTTACTAAATATGAAAGGATGATATCAGTTGCGGCAGATTTTCACCAAAGGGTTTCAAAAAATAAAGAAGTAAACATACAAAAACTAAAAAAATTCTTTTTTTTTTATAAGCAAAAAGATTCAACATATAGTATATATGCATAAAACTACCTATATGTAATTTGACTTCCTTCAAATAAAGGTAGCTCCCCACTAAATGATCAGTATTATTTTTGAAATAAACTAAAAAGAAAAGTAAAATAAATAAAACAAAATGGAAATAGTATTTTATAATTAAAATTTATTTATAAATTATTAAAAAATCTTTAATTTTCAAATGACAATAGTGAGTATTATATAAAACGAGATAATAGAAAAAGGTAATAAAACAATGTATGATTTGATGACAAGGAAATTGGATTGGCTTAGATTCCCATTCTGGCCCTACACGACACGTATTCAAGTCAGCTGTAGGCAAATGGCAATCCTCCTAAATTATCTCACCATCAATCAATTTGGACATTTAAGAAAAAAGTGGCTTTGGCCGGTTTTGGCTGTCCAAATCTTTTATCACAACACCAAACAACCCTTTGAAAAGCAAAACAAACAAAAAAACAAAGACTTCTATTTGACGCAATGTTCGTAGTGCATTAATTCTTTAATAAATTATGATCTTAAAAGTGAGCAGTCGGATGTACTAAACTCCCGTTATATGCGGGATCCCGAAAAAGATCGAACCACAAGAGTCTGTTATACGCAGTCTTACCCTATAAATTTTCTACGATTGGAACCCGAGAAATCCTGATCACATGACATCAACTTTACTGGCCAAAGCTTACCCTTCTATGATCTTAAAAGTATTTTTCTAAAAATCATACTAATAAAACATGTTTTGACTATAAATAATAATATAAAGAACAAAGAAGAGTATTCAAAATCAAATACTAAGGGGTCGTTTGGTTGGAAACAAATTATCCCGGAATTAATTATTTCGTGATTAGTTATCCCAAGATTAGTTATTCACCCTCTCATAAGAATAAATAAACACTATAATCTCGGAATTAGTTATACCATAATTTTATCTCAACTAAATGTAAAATAAACTCATTTCAAATTTAATCCATCATCCCTCCTCCTACCAAACAAGCCCTAAGAGAAACTCTAAGCTCTTCATTAAACCTCTATACTTCATTCCCCACCATTTTTCTTGCCTTAATCTTGTGAAACTCCACTTAAAAAACACAACGAAAACACGTTCTCATTGTCACTTTACAGTACTGGTTCTCTTCAATAACTTCACTTTCACTGAATCTTTAAAAAAAAAAAAAGTTGAACAAACAAGAAGAAGAAAAAGCAAAATTTGAAGAGCAACAAGATGTCATTTGTTTTGGGAGTTGTAGTTGGGCTTATAGCTGGAGTTGGTTTAATAGTTCTGTTTGTTAAATCTGAAAATTCCCGATCCAAACTCCGTTCTGAACTGGTTAGTCACTTTCTTAGTGATTATTAAAAAAAGGGTCTTTTAGCTTTCTTTTTTATTTTGAATTTAAAGGTTGCATTTTGATGTATGTTATTATTGAATATTGTAAAGGCTGCTACAATAGCAGCGTTTGCTAGAATGACAGTGGAAGATTTCAGAACGATTTTTACACCTGACCACTATCCTTCTTGGGTTGTTTTCTCCAATCAGCAGAAGGTCAGTATGTGTGTGTGTGTTTTAAGCTTATCTTTACTTATCATATTTGTGAAATGTTTTTGTGTAAAGGTAGTGAATTTTTTAATGTTTGTTTCATGTTTTTGACTCTTACAGTTGAAGTGGCTTAATTCTCATCTTGAAAAGCTCTGGCCTTATGTGGATGAGGTTAGTCTAAATGTCTATGCAGTTTTGGTCTTTAATTTTTGAGGGTGTCAGCATTTTTCTTTATTTCTAATATTTGGAGTCTTTTTCTTTTATTATTTTATTCATTGGTTAATTGAGTTGGTTCTGGTAATTGTTATTCAGGCAGCATCAGAACTGGTAAGATCAAGTGTGGAGCCAATTTTGGAACAATATAGACCTATGATTTTGGCTTCATTGAAATTTTCCAAGTTTACTCTTGGTACTGTTGCTCCTCAATTCACAGGTTAGATGATGGCTCGTAATAACGTTCTTCAGTAGTTGCATTTTATTTCTGTGTGTATAAACATGTGGTTTGGAAAATAATTTCTTATTGTTAGAAGGAAAGGAGATACATAGTACTACTTACTATTTAAAGTAGCTGTTTCATTTCCGAAAAGAAAGATAAATCATTGAACATGTAGTTAGCTTTCAACTCATTGTCGCCCCAATTCATGCTTTCCCGTGTATTGCGTATAAGTAGCTAACGTCGTCTTACATTTCTCTTTTACTCATATTGGCTCTCATATTACTTTAATACTCTTTTCGTCCTATCTTATGTTTCTCATTTTGATGGTACGTGAAGTTTAAAGCTATGGCACAAATGAATATTATTTCAGTGGCGATATATAAAATACTTTTGGTGTATAAAATTCATAAGTAGAGAAAAAGATCATATCATACTCAGAAAAGAAAAAGAACTTGGATTGTTTGAAACTTGTGTGGTTTGTACATTGTTGCTATTCATCTGTAAAATTGTGCCAAAAGAAGTGTTAGAAGATAAGAAATAGTGTCTCATAGGATGGAGGCTCTGTGCAATGTTAATGCCCTTTTATATCCTAAATAAGGAAGAATTTTATTGAAGCAATTATGGTTAGTATAATTATTATTAACCAGCTTATGGTCCAACTCTTTTTTCTTGCACTCCTTTAATTCCCAATCTCTGTCTCTCCTGCTTTATCACTCAAATAACATTGATCCTGTACTAAATGACTTTGAGCATGTTTTTCCTTGCACCAATTACTTTTTCTTTGCCATTCATTTACTTTTAGTTTATATTTTCATTTGTACAAAAATTCAAATGGGCACACAGAGTGCTTGTTGTGTTGATTCCTAATATATAAATGGATTTATTTCCCAAAAAGGGTAGAAAGACTTAAAAGTGGTCGTGGAGCAGGTAAAGAGAGAAATTATCGAGCTTTATACTCACCTTGTTAGAGATTGCAAGTCGTGCTTTTGTTTTTGCTCAAGCTGTTGGTTTTCCTTGAACCTGTTATACTAGATTTTATCTTGACTTTTCTGCTTGTCCTACTTTCCCCTTTGATCCACCCATGAGTCTTGACTACTTCCATAGATGGCAATTTGACCAGTTCTATTGACGCTTCATTTAATTATTCTAAAATTTTGCATATTAGACTACCTAAGAAATTACATCGGACGAGTTTTATTCTAATCGAAAGTCAAAAGTCATTACCCCTACCTCACTGTTGGAGTTGTCATAATATTTCTGCAGTAATGTAGTCTCTTTGACAAGTCAAAATGTGACAAATAAATTTGGAAAGAAAATGAAAGAAGAAGACAATTGAACCTGATGAAGCTATTTGAATAATAATCTAGTGCGTAGTTTCATTTAAGCTCTAATAAAATATATTGCTTAGGGGGAGAAACACATATTTTATTCAACACATAATTGGTGCTCACACCTGATTTTTCTTTACAGGAATTTCTATTCTTGAAGATGGAAGTGAAGGTATTACCATGGAATTAGAGATGCAATGGGATGGGAACCCTAGCATTATACTCGATATCAAGACATATGTTGGTGTGGCGTTACCGGTGCAGGTAATTTAGTTGGCGATTGCAGCTTAGAATTATACTAAATAGCTTGCCCTCCTAAGAATTGTGTCATTTTTGTTTCATTATACACTTAATGCGATCTTAATTCGAACTGACATGCTAATTGCTTCTGAGATACCAATTTGTTGCCATTGTAAATAACTCGAATTAAAAATGTCAGTGAGCTCTTTGTTAATATTTGTTTTTCTAATCTCTGACACAGCTACTTATTAATATCTTTAACCTTGTATTTTATTATTGTTATGACCCAAATCTGTCCATGACTGACACACGGTTCCACTGTGCGATCCAGCGAATCCGGTACTCACAGTAAGAGAAATATAATGAAACCTACACAACAAATCCTACCTAAGCATACATAAATATCTCTTAACAGAGTATCCAACAGAAACAAGGTCAGATATAAGTATGCGAAGCAATCTAGGAGTAACTTATACGACTGTGGATGATATCTATAAAAAAGGTCTGAAATGCATAAATTATTAGCTTCCACTGAACAAGTGTGTGGCTCATCAGAAGCCTTAACTGTATCCCTGCACTCTCTCGGCAAGCTCATTCCTCGGGAACAACCTTAGCCCTATATCTGTATCAACGAGTCAAGAGTGAGTCAACTGACCTTGCAAATGATAGAGAAAAACCATAACTTACTAGGGAAAAATATTGCTTTCGAAGGATACATAATCAGGAGAAACATCTCCACAATATAACTGATAGTACAATATTGATAAGAGGTATCTCAATACATTCTCACTGTACTTTTTCTATTACATGACCCTTGTGTCGTGTGTGCATTTATGCTGTATACTTGCAAGTTATTTCAGACAATTACCATATTTTTCGACTGTGTAATGTATGAATTCAATTATAGGTACTTGCTATAGAAACAATATTGCTATAATGTTAAGCATTCATGATTAGCTTTTGTGTGTTCATGGTGTTCTTGGTTCACTTGGTTGTGGTTGGCTACAGTGAAGGCAACTAAGAGGTCTTGTCAACTATCCTCTAGACATCATATTACTCTAGTGTTCTCCAGTAGAGTTTTTTTTCCCATCATTTCCCTGTAGTATCTACTTGTTCAAGGTCTCCATCTTAGAAAGATAGTTGGACCTATTTTCCACTTCTTAACTTGTATTTAACATGTTTTCTTGTCACCTTTCTTCCGACTTTAATTAGCTTTCAAAAATTTTCTAGCTAGTCTCAGGGAATTTGATTTTGCATTAATGTGTCCTGTTTTAGGTGAAAAACATTGGGTTTACTGGGGTTTTCAGGCTGATCTTCAGGCCGCTTGTTGATGAATTTCCCTGCTTTGGAGCTGTTTGTTATTCACTAAGGCAAAAGGTATTGTATATACTTCTAACTTCAATTGTATCCTTCTAAGGTTATTGAGCATACTGAATTACGTATTTGTTACCATAAAAGTGTGTGCGTGTCACGTGTGTACATACAAGTACAAAATTAACTTATGAATGTCTAAAGCTATTTCTTGGGTCTAGAGTTAATATTGGATTTGGATGATTTTCTAACAGCTACTTGGTCAATAACTGATGGATTTGCCAACTGACTCTTGGATTTAGATGCCGATACTCCAAGTAAATCCAAATTATGTATCTTGATAAACATGCATGACACCTAACATGTCCAGAACTAATCATCCTGTACTTGGTTTTTGTTGAAGTGTAAGGTTCACATAAGATGCAAGCTAGCCTGGATAGCCACACACATGTACAATTAACACCACTCCTAAACTTAGGAGAAAAAAATGACACTGAAATTTTTGTGATCTGCAGAAAAAGCTGGATTTTACGCTTAAAGTGGTTGGTGGTGACATGACAGCAATACCTGGCATTTCTGATGCAATTGAGGTTTGGGAAAAATTTTACAATTTAATTTTGTTACGTTTATGGTCGCATCTTGTCGTCCTTCAATAACTTCTGATGCTGCGTGATTAGATATAATAAGTTCCTTAGATGCTCGGAGTGCTGGAATTGGATAATGCTGGCAAGTTCCAAGCTTTATCTGTTCCCTCTCTCCTTTCCCGAAAGAGTGGAAGAAACTGATGAATACTAAAAATATCTATGTGATTGGTGTTGGGTAGAGTTACCGGTACAAGTGCTAGTGGGGGGTAGCAAGTACCCAGTGAAATTTTCAAGGTGCACACAAGCTGGCCGGACACCGTTATTGTAAATAATATCTATGTATTATTGTACAAGGATATGTTTCTATGTGATTATACAAGGGTATCTCATCTGTTTCGCATTGGGTTTCATAGTGTAGTTATGGCACATTAATGATATATGATGAGAGTGAAGATGAAATCAGCAAAAGAAAACCTTTTTAGTCTCTTGGTGCATTTCATATCAGTGTCCTTATTGGTAAGAAAGAGAGCACAAACCATTTGTTTGAATTGTCTTCTCTTGTTTGCGATTTTTGCACTCAAGTTTTGAGAAAGTTCTAATTTTTTTGTGGTTCGAGACTAAATGAATTTCTCTCTACAGGGCACTATCCGCGATGCTATTGAAGACTCTATCACATGGCCAGTTCGAAAAATTATTCCCATTTTGCCTGGGGATTATAGGTATTCTTGTTAATAAGGGCGCTTCAAATTTTGGTTCCAATCGAACATATTCACTTTCTCATTAAATACTATAACGAAGTTTTTCAATACCCCTTCTGTCCCAATTTATGTGGCATACTTTTCTTTTTGGTCTATTCCAAAAAGAATGGTACCTTTCTATAATTAGAAATTATTTTACTTCAAACTTCCTATTTTACCATGAATGAGATGATTTACAGCTACAATTGTTTAAGGTTTGTTTTAGACTACAATTCCAAAAGTCATCCTTTCTTTCTTAAACTCTGTGCCTAGTCAAGCGGTGCCACAAAAATTGGCACGTAGGGAGTATAAGATATCCAAAGATGGAATTTGGATTTTGGAGAAATCCCCAAAATTTGAGAGAGTAATCGAGATGACTTCTTCCATTTTGCTGTTCAGTTACTGACTTAAAAAGTTACTAATATGTTTAATTTCATAATGACCTAATGTCTACGTGGAAGCTGTAAAAGTTGTACTAGATGTTTATCTGAATATTGACCCTAACAAGACAATGTAACGTTTTACTTTTATGCAAAACTTGGACTTTGATTGGTTTCTCTGTGACATTCTATTTTATTGCTATTAGTGACCTTGAACTGAAGCCTACTGGAGTATTGGAGGTGAAACTTGTTCAAGCAAAGGAGTTAACAAACAAAGACCTCATTGGTAAATCTGATCCTTTTGCCGAGTTATATGTCCGCCCTATACGAGATAGAATGAAAAAGAGCAAAACAATTGTAAGTTTTTCATCTCATCTGTTTGTATGGAAGAGATTTGGTAATACACTGACCAAGTTTAACATTTAAGTAAACAATTGTTCTTTTCAGAACAACCAATTGAACCCAGTGTGGAATGAGCATTTCGAGTTTGTAGTTGAAGATCCGTTGACACAACACTTAGTGGTAAAGATCTATGACGATGAAGGGCTTCAGGCAGCTGAACTAATCGGATGCGCACATATCCGTTTAAATGAGCTTGAGCCTGGAAAGGTGAAGGATGTCTGGTTGAAATTGGTGAAAGATTTGGAGATCCAAAGAGACCAAAAGAACAGGGGACAGGTGACAATTGCAAACACAAACAAATTCATGCAATAGTTTATTTTAGCTCTTTGTCTGAACTATTCTCTTCATCTTTGGTTTAGGTGCACTTGGAGCTATTGTATTGTCCTTATGGCATGAAGAATGGGTTCAGTAACCCTTTTGCGCCGAATGTGTCAATGACTTCACTGGAGAAGGTACTTAAAAGTGGAGCAGAAGGAAAAGAAGCTGCCCAAAATGGGGGTGAAATCAACAGGCGAAAGGACGTAATAGTACGGGGTGTACTTTCTGTAACGGTGATATCAGCTGATGATTTGGCCCCAACTGATCTAATGGGGAAAGCTGATCCTTATGTTGTGGTTACTATGAAGAAGACTGAAACCAAGAACAAAACCAGGGTATCTGTTCTTCTTGTTATTTAAATGTTTAGTTAGGTTTAAAGTTGTTCATACGTTGCCATCTTTTTTGTAAGGATCAAATATAATTCATAACTAAGTATAATGCTGATTTTTTCTTTTCCTTATGTAGGTTGTGCCGGAAAGTCTAAATCCAGTGTGGAATCAGACTTTTGACTTTGTCGTTGAGGATGGGTTACATGATATGCTAATTCTAGAAGTGTGGGACCATGACACCTTTGGAAAGGTAGAGTATCTTTCCCTATAACCAATTCCAAGTACTTATCCTATTACTATTGGTCTTGGTACAATATTTCATTAGCATTAATCTATGTTACTCGGACTCTCCAAAAATGTCGCCGGGTGTGTGTCGGATTCAAAAGTAGTGTATTTTTGGAGGATCCGGCACCAGTGCTTCATCATTTTGGAGAGTCTGTGCAACATAGGCATTAATAAGCCAGTAAGTGTTGTATCTATTCAGACACCAATGTTTCCTGATGTGAGATTTTCTTTAGCTGAAATAACCTCATTAAACCCATTGCTAATTTTTGCTTAAATTTAGAACAGGTAAAGTCTCCTATGCCTTGTTTGGAGTTGTCAGATGATCTGGGACATACTAGAATCTTTTTGGAAAATTCAAAGGCTTAATTGTTCAGATAGATTTAAGAAAACCGACAACATAAGCAATTGAAACATTAAAAAGTTGAACCTCGATATTACAGATGTGTTCATCAGTTACCGTATTCTTGAATTTTAATTGAATGATCAGCATCTGAATTTTGTTGATAAATTCAACATGATATACTCTGTGTTTGAAGAATAAGATGAATAGGGAGAACAACAAATTATCTAGCTTTCATCCAGACAAAAATCATGCCTTGTCTATTCCTCTAATAACCATTTGCCTTATCGTCAACCGACCAGCAAAATAATGTAGTCATCTCCAATTATTTTCTTGATATACAAATGCTTGATTAGTACAAAGAAACTGCCGAGGTCAAAGGTGAGGCTGGTTCGGATCAGGCGTTTGTTACTTTCTTTTTTGGTTTACTCATCTTTTTATATATTTGTGCTATTCATTTTGTGGGAAGCAGTTATTAGTTAGTATTTCTCCCTTAGCATGTCAAACAGCTTAGACATGTGAGACCAATAGAAACATTAGCATTATTCATTATGCTAAATTGAATTCTCGATGGAGATCCATATATGTAATTTATGACAAATCAATCCTCCAAATCAAGATAGAGGATGATTTTTGAGGGATTTTCCCCTTATTTAAGTGGGGATTTGGGGAAGGGGCGGAGACATTGTTTTGTACGGAAAAGAACGTACTGACACTTGATGTTTACACCATACCACATTAATTTACAAAAATAAGTGATGGATTGAGGCGAAAGTACATACTAATCGACCATGGTTAGCGATAAAATTGTATATGAACGATACATGCTATGCATTCTCTAGTTTGATGTAAATAACGGCAAGCTCTTTCCGTTGTGTACCACTTGTAACATAAATGTGATTACAATGATTCATTTCCAACAAAAACTACATATTAACTATGGTTAGTGGTAAAAGTTTTATATTTATATGAAAGACACGTGTCATGTATTTATTGGTTCGTTGTAAATAATGAATGTCGGCAAGCTCTTCCCGTTGAGTACCACTGGTAATATAAATGTGATCGATCACAAAGATACATTTCCAACAAAAAACTACATACTAAGTATGTTTAGCGGTAAAAGCTTATATGAAAGACATGTATCATGTATTTATTGGTTTGATGTAAACACTGGACATCGGTAAGTTTTTTCTGTTTGTACCGCTGCTACATAAATGGTGATTACAATGATTCATTTCCAGTGTTTACAGTTTTATTCTGTTGGCAGGATTACATGGGAAGGTGCATATTGACATTGACAAGAGTACTAATGGACGGTGAATATAAAGAAACCTTTGAATTAGATGGAGCAAAATCAGGGAAACTCAACATGCATCTCAAATGGGCACCACAGCCCATATACAGGGACTCCTAATGATGAAAAATTTATAGGAATGTTTTTTTGTTGTTGTAAGACTTGTATACAATACAAGTTAATTTTGTATCTTTTGTTATAGGCAGTGACAATTTGTAGAACTAATCATTTTTGTAGATAATTGTTTGATTAATGCAGAGGAGATATTAATGTAAAGCTGCAAAACTTCTGAAGTGAAGCTGAAGCTGGAGAAAGAATAAAATGTAGTATAGGCTTACATATATAAACTTGGATTTAAGGCGTTTGTTTGGTTATGGAGATTTAATTCTGTGTTAATATAGTCTTTGGTAGCTATTTTTTTTAACCTAATATATATTCGCTGCATTAATTATATAGTACTGTAGGATTTTCAAGTAGCACTATAATCAGTTGAATTTGCAACAGAATTTTGAGTTAAAGTTTGCATAAGGCTGCAGAAATGTCCTTATGCCTTCTTTTTTTCCTTTTTCTTTTCCATTTAGTGGTCAATTAGTTAGGGTAAGCCATATGAATCTCGCCATGCATTCATCTCGATCCACTATTCAGATAGGGTAGGCTTAGGAGTGTCAAATGGATGGGTTGAGCCGATTTTGGGCGAGTCAAAATGAGTTGAGTTAATAATTAGGCAGGTTGGGCTAAGTTGGGCTGGGTCAAGATGGGGCGATGTGCACAAATAGCCACTAAGAGCACCTGTCTTTACTTTAAAGCCAGTGTTTTAAATGTCTTTAGTCTTTAGCCACTGGTTTAATAAATTTTTACCTGACTGGACGAAAATACACTTCTGCACAACTTATACCTACACTTTTATTAACGATCATGCAACAACATTAACTAACTTAAGCAGTAGCTTCTCTTCCGATTTGAGATTGTGATCGCTATAGAATTGCAGAAGCTTCTCTTCCGATTTGAAACTGTGGAATTCAACTTTCTCGTCCAAATATTGACATAAATTTACAGTAAGTTATGCTTTTGTGTGTTTCTATTGATTTTTATTTCGTTACTACGAATTTGATACTTGGATTTTTTTTTTTTTTGAATTTCTGGATTGATAAGGTTAAGGACATTGCGTCCTTTGATAATTCTATAAAAATTGAGCACAAAATGTTAAAAGGACATAATGTCCTTAAGTTTTTTGCTGTTCTTCTGAATATTAAGCACATATTGTCATAGTTTTTCAAATTGATTTGAAAAAGTTAAGGACATTTGGTCCTGAAGTTTGAGTTTGAAGTTGAAAAGTTAAGGACACTTGGTCCTGAACTTTGACTTACATGTTCAAAAGTTAAGGACAGGCAGTCCTTAACTTCAAGTTTCAAGTTGAAAAGTTAAGGACATTGAGTCCTGAAGTTTGTGTTTCAAGTTGAAAAGTTAAGGACACTTGGTCCTGAACTTTGATTTATATGTTCAAAAGTTAAGGACACTTGGTCCTGAACTTTGACTTACATGTTCAAACATTAAGGACAGGCAGTCCACGTTAAGGATAGACAGTCCTTAACTTCAAGTTTGAAGTTGAAAAGTTAAGGACATTTGGTCCTGAACTTTAACTTACATGTTCAAAAGTTAAGGACAGGCAGTCCTTAACTTCAAGTTTCAAGTTCAAAAGTTAAGGACACTTGGTCATGCAGTTTGATTTCCAAGTTCAAAAGTTGAGGACACTTGGTCCTTAACTTTGAATTCCATGTTCAAAAGTTAAGGACACTTGGTCCTGAACTTTGAATTACAAGTTCAAAAGTTAAGGACACCTGATCCTTAACTTTGAATTACAAGTTCAAAAGTTAAGGACACCTGATCCTTAACTTTGATTTCCAAGTTAAAAAGTTAAGGACAGTTGGTCCTTAACTTTGAACACCAAGTTCAAAAGTTAAGGATACTTGGTCTTGAATTTACAGTACCTATTCTTAATTATACAAGGATTGCTCTATAAAATATGTCCTGAGTTTCCCATTCTCTTGACTTGCAGGATGGAAACAATATGCATTATAGTTGCTTTTAATGGTAGATGGACTGAAAGTATCGTGATCATCAAACAAAGCTTGTTCTAGTACCTGAGGCAATTCAGTTTCAAGATTTCATTAAACAGATCTTTGAAGTTATTGAATTGGATATAGACAAGTTTGAAGCAGTGATATGGTTTGATATCAACTTTGGAACAAGCAAGGGAATGCTTGTATCCAAAGATTTAGATCTTCACACATGTATTGAGTTACTAAAAAGTCATTCACTCTTCAAGGGCTGTCGTTTCATTGTTGATATTTCGGAAAGAGTTTGTGGATCAACAAGTGCCTTTGAACATGTCAACAGAGAAACTCAACATGACAATCAAAACAAATGCCAACAGATAATGGAAATAGATATGGTTGAAGCTCAACCAATAACTGAAGAGGCGCTTCAAATANTGCACTTTCGATCAAAAACCCGACCAAACGGCGTCCGAATGACCTGAAATTTTGCACACACATCACAAATCACATAACGAAGCTACAGCAACTCTCGAAATTCCATTCCGGACCTCGGATCAAAATCTCACCCATCAACCGGAATTCGCCAAAATACTAACTTCGCCAATTCAAGCCTAATTCTACACCGGACCTCCAAAATCAATTCCGATTGCAGTCCTAAGTCACAAATCATCCCCCCGAAGCTAACCGAATCACCGGAAATCACATCCGAGCCCTATAACTCATAAGTCAACGTCCGGTTGACTTTTCCAACTTAAGCCTTCCTTAAAGAGACTAAGTGTCTCATTTCTTATCAAAACCAATCCAAATCAACTCTCACACACCACCTACCGATAACGAAACATGAAGAAGCAATATACGGGGAAAACGGAGCAGTAACACATGAGACGACGGGTCGTGTCGTCACAAGAGTGTACCGGTAATCGAAGAAGTTGCTGAAAAAACCTCTACTCAACTAACTAGACGAAGGTCAAATTTGAAAAAAAGAAAGAATCCCCAACTACGATATTAAGAGAAAATGCTTTGTTGGATGAAATAAAAGTGGGATCAATATTTGACAAAAAGAAGAGTATAATTAACTATTTTTCGAATATAGCAATTAAAGGACATTTTGAATTCAAGGTTGTTAGATCAAGCTCAACAAGATATTCGTTGAAATACAACGATGATAGGTGTAGGTGGTGTGTGCGTGCTTTCAGAATTAAAGATTCAACACTGTTCAAGATAGTAAAGATTGAGAAAAATCATGACTGCTCTGTTAACACTATGAAAGCTAATCAAAGGCATGCAACTTCAAAGTTGATTAGTGGTTACATTTTCGACAATCTTCGAGACCCAAGGTTTGAAGTTACACCAGCTTTTGTCATTGCAGAAATGCAAAAATTGCATGGACTAGACATTGGGTATCACAAGGCGTGGCGTGCTATTCAATGTGCTTCTTAATAAGAGGAACTCCTGAAGAGAATTATGAATTATTGTCTTCATACTTGTATATGATGAGAAGTAAAAACCCGGGAACATATACTAACATAAAGATAGACGACAACAACATGTAAACAATCAAAAAAGAATTTATTAGTCTGTTTTATAAACTTTAGGACATGCTGTCTTTAACCAGTTAAAAAGTTAAGGACGTCTTGTCCTTAACTTTCATGTGTGCAGTCAAAAAGTTAAGGACACTTGGTCCTTAACTTAGAATTGCAATTTATAAAATTAAGGACATGGTGACCTTAACTTTTGACCTTGTTAGTCTAAGTTAAGGACTCCATATCCTTAACTTTTGAACTTTGAACTCAAAGTTAAGGGTGTATTCCTTAACTTTATAACTTGTAACTCAAAGGTAAGGACTGCATGTCCTTAACTTTATAACTTGTAACTCAAAGTTAAGGACTGCCTGTCCTTAACTTTTGACCTTGTTAGTATAACTTCAGGACTACTTGTCCTTAACTTTTGGCCTTGTTACCTGAAGTTCAGGACTACCTGTCCTTAACTTTTGACCTTGTTAGTCTAAGTTAAGGACTGTCTGTCCTTAACTTGTGTTAACCTTGTTTTATACTGTATTTTCAGGTTTCTTTATATGTTTTATGCATATGGATCATCAATATCTGGTTGGAATCATTGTAGATCAGTGATTGCTGTTGATGCAACTTTTTTGAAGTCAAAGTTTCGTGGTGTTTTAATGATTTCAGTTTCAAAGGATGCAAATAACCAAATTTTCCAACTAGCCTTTGGAATAGCAGAATCTGAAAATAACAATTCTTATGAGTGGTACTTTAGTGAGCTTCGCAATGCAATTGGGAGCCGTGAGAATTTAATTTTTTTATCAGACAGGGATCAAGCTATTGCATATGCCATCGCAAAGGTATATCCTGAAAGCCACCATGGGATTTGTATCTATCATTTGGAGCAGAACATAAAGCAAAGGAAAGTGAAAAGTGAGGTCATAAAACTTTTTCAAACTGCTGCAAGAGTATACAGGCGCAAAGAATTTGATCTTTACATGTCAAATATAGCAAAAGTAGATAAGAAGACTTATGACTACTTGATGGAAGAACCACCAGAAAGGTGGGCACGTTCTTGTAGTCCACGACGAAGATATGACATGCTCACAACAAACATAGTTGAGTCAATGAATTATGTCCTATATATTAGAAGCAAGGGAGCCGCCTACATTAAGAATGATGGATTTTATTCAAGTGAAGCTACAACGTTGGTTTTATGAAAGAAGAAATGAAACAGAAGGAACTTTTTATGATGTTTCTTGTTGGGTAGAGGAGGAATTGAAGAAAAAGATAGATTTAGCATTTACTTTGAATGTAAGTATTATGTTCTATGTTTAGGTTATTATTTTAGTATAATTTAACATAATGTTCTAACTTATAATTTTTCAACATTGAAGGTCTACCCTGTTGATTCATGGCATTCTAGAGTTGAAGAAGAAGGAATAACTTTCTTGGTGGACTTAAACAAAAGAACATGTAATTGTTTTCAGTTTCAATTTGATGAATTGCCATGCATACATGCAATTGCAGCTATCGAGAAGAGAAACATCAAGAAGTCCAACTTTTGCTCGCACTGATACTTAAAGGAAACTTGGCTGAAAACATATGAAAGACAAATACATCCTGTAGGACATACTGATTCTTGGATTGTACCAGAGAGTGTTAAGTCACAAATTGTTAAACCTCCAGATTTCAAAGTGCCACCAGGTAGAAGGCAGAAGAAAAGGCATATTCTAGCTACCGAGTCATCAAAAATAACATTCAAATGTGGTCGTTGCAGAATAATTGGTCATAATAGAACAACTTGTATATATTCTCTGGCAGTCTATCCATTTTCAAGAAAGCATAAAGAATAGTAGATATATCCACTTATGTTTATCGACTATTTTAAGTTTTTGCAATAAATTGGATTCATTTAGATTATTCTTATTTGAGTAGATGTCTGATTTTCAAATTTTCTTTCTGCTTACGTTCTTTTTGTTTCTTTTGAGTTCAAAGTTCAAAAGTTAAGGACAGACAATCCTTAAGTTTGACTTACAGGTTCAAAAGTTAAGGACAGGCAGTCCTTAAGTTTGACTTACAGGTTCAAAAGTTAAGGACAGACAGTCCTTAACTTTGAGTTCAAAGTTCAAAAGTTAAGGACCGTCTGTCCTTAACTTTGACTTACAAGTTCAAAAGTTAAAGAAAGACAGTCCTTAACTTTGAGTTCAAAGTTCAAAAGTTAAGGACAGACAGTCCTTAAGTATGATTTACAAGTTCAAAAGTTAAGAATAGGCAGTCCTTAAGTTTGACTTACACGTTCAAAAGTTAAGGACAAGCAGTCCTTAACTTTGAGTTCAAAGTTCAGAAGTTAAGGACTGTCAGTCCTTAACTTTGACTTTCAAGTTCAAAAGTTAAGGACAGGCAGTCCTTAACTTTAACTTACAAGTTGAAAAGTTTAGGACACTTGGTCCTTAACTTACAGTTCCAAGTACAAAAAATAAGGACACTTCGTCCTGAAGTTTGAGTTCCAAGTTCAAAAGTTAAGGATTCAATTTCAAAAGTTGAGGACACATGGTCCTGAACTTAGACTTTCAAGTTCAAAAGTTAAGGACACTTGGTCCTGAAGTTTGAGTTTCAAGTTCAAAAGTTAAGGACACTTGGTCCTGAAGTTTCAGTTTCAAGTTCAAAAGTTAACGACACATACTCCTGAACTTTGACTTACAAGTTCAAAAGTAAAGGACACTTGGTCCTTTACTTTGAATTTGAAGTTCAATTACACTTGGTCCTGAACTAATACTTACAAGCTCAATGGACAAATCGATACTTGACAGAAACAAAGAAATTAATAACATGATGCCTTCATATTACTTCTGAAATTGTAATTTTGCATAGCTGTGACAAAAAATTATGCTATGTAAACAAAATAAAAGTGCCTTTTGAGGAATTTACAAGATATTTCAGAATTCATATGGATTCTTTACAGCAATTTTATACAAAAAATCAACCACAGCTAACTTTCTTTACAACTAAACTACAGCTCCGTCAGACAGCAAGTTTCATTTTCACTATCATAGTCGTCGCCAACATTTTGTGGTGGTGTATCATAACTAGAATTTCTTTTCCACTCTCCATGTGCCCAAAGATTTGCTGCAAGTTCTTTTTTAAAGTCTTTTATGTCTTCAGGTTGGAATTTCTCCACATCCTTTCCCATCATCAACAACTCCACATACTTGATTAGGAATGCACCACAATCAGTCCTAAGAAAGATGTAATATGGAGTCAATTAAACAATAAATCTAAAGTACATATAAATATATAACAAATAACAACACAGTACGATCCAGTTTGGTGTGGTGATCTTTGCCACTGAATATCAAATTTGTTGAATGCATTTCCAAAAGACTTATGATGTTTCTCAAACTGTGAGAACTTTAGCAAGTGGGGGATCATGCGTGCATACATTTCAATGTGATTCATTCCTGACTCATATGGCTCACTATATATGGAATCGTACACATCAATCTTTTTCTCATTCAAGTCCAATAACCCCAAAAGAAAATGTGTCACAGCATTATCATCTTCTGAAGGAAGCCGTGTGACGACCCGACCCGTCGTCTTAGGAGTTACCGCCCCGTTTCCCCCATTCTTATGCTTTTTCATGTTTCATTATCAGTATTTGGTGTGTTAGAGTTGATTTGGATTGGTTTTGGTAGAAAATGAGACACTTAGTCTCTTTAAGGAAGGCTTGTTTCGAAAAAGTCAACCGGATGTTGACTATTGAGTTAGAGGGTTTGGATGCGATTTTTGGTGATTCGGTTAGCTTCAGGGGATGAATTGTGACTTAGGAGTGTGATCGGAATTGATTTTGGAGGTCCGGTGTAGAAGTAGGCTTGAATTAGCGAAGTTAGTATTTTGGCGAATTCCGGTTGATAGGTGAGATTTTGATTCGAGGGTCGAAATGGGATTCCGAGAGGTGCTGTAGCTTCGTTAGGTAATTTTGGATATGTGTGCAAAATTTCAGGTGATTCGGAGGTGATTTGGTTGGGTTTTTGATCGAATGCGAGTTTCGGAAGAATTTGAAGAACTTAGGCTTGGATTTGATGTAATTTGATGGTTTTAGTGTTAATCGTGGTGTTTTGATGATTGGAGAAAGTTTGAATAAGGTATTGGATCATGTTTGTGTTTTTGGTCGAGGTCCCGGGGGCCTCGGGGTAAGATCGGATGGTTAAACGGAGAGTTTTGGAATTTTTGCATGTTAAAGGTCAGCTGGTATCTGGTATTTCCGCATCTGTGGAAAAGGGACCGCAGATGCGAAGAAGGGGTCGCAAGTGCGGACTGGACCAGTTGGAGGAATTTCGCAGAAGCGGGCGTATTCCCGCAGATGCGGTGTCCGCAGGAGCGGAAAATGACCGCAGAAGCGGTCCTGAGGAATTTTGAAGAATCCGTAGAAGCGGAGGAATTGCCGCATAAGCGGTAACCGCATATGCGGTATCTGGGTCGCAGAAGCGGAAAAAGGCCTGGGCAGAAGGGTTTTTAAATAACATTTTATCCGCGAGCTTGGGATATTTTCCACCATTTTTGAACAACATTAAGAGCTATTGGACGGGAATTGAAGGTGATTTCAACTGGGATTGATTGGAGGTGAGTTATATGACCTTGAAACACGATTATTATGTGAAATTTACCTAGAAATTCATGGAAATTAAGCCTAAAATTGGTGAACTAGGGCTTGAGTTTTTGATATTTCAAATTGGGATTTGATGGGTCATTTGAGCTCGGGTTTGAGAGTTCTTGGTATGTATGAACTTGTGGCGAGATAAGGAATCCGGTGATGTTAATTTTCTAATTTTTCGAGAAGTGGGCCCGGGGCTCGGGTTTTGCAATTTCGTAATTTTTGATGTTTTTCGATTCTTTTCGATTGGGTTATGTTCCCTTAGCCTATTGTGATGTATTCGCTCTGATTTTGGATAGATTCGATGCGCGTGGAGGCCGATTTGATGGGCAAGGGCGTCGCGAGCTAGAGATTTAACCGGATCGAGGTGAGTAATGATTGTAAATGATATCCTGAGGGTTTGAAACCCCGGATTTGCGCACCATAGTGCTATATTGAGGTGACTTACACGCCGGATAGCGAGCGTGGGGTAGAGAACCGTTGGGGATTGTGACTTGGTCTGTCCCGATTAATGATTTTTACCGCGTATTGGACTGGAACATATTTGTTATTATCATGATTTGGGCTGATTGCCATATTTGGGCTTCGTGCCAATTATTTGAACCCTTCGGGGATTATTTTCACTGTTTCCTCACTGTTTTGACTTATTACTTGAACTCAGTCATATTGTTTCTCCACTATTTTACAACTCAGCCACTTTTACTCAGATTTGGTCTTAAATGATATTTTAAATGATAATTTGGGCTGAGGACTACTGTTTTACTAATGCCCGAGGGGCTTGTGATGATATTCCGACTGAGTGTGGCCGAGGGCCAGATGTGAGGATACACTTAGTGATGTGAGGCCGAGGGCCTGGATGTGAGGATTATATATGGATCGGGCTGCATGCCGCAGCAGTATATTATATGGATCGGGCTGCACGCCGCAACTGTATGTATATATTAGATTGGACTGCACGCCGCAGTGATATAGCGCTTGGGCTGTAGGAGCCCCTCCGGAGTCTGCACCCCCACAGTGAGCGCGGGTACCCATATGGATTGGGTTGCACGCCGCAGCGAGCTATGCATCGGGTTGCACGCCGCAGCGATATGTGGATCGGGCTGCACGCCGCAGCGGCTACTATGTGATACTGTTCTGAGAATGTTGTTGAGAGTGAGCCCGAGGGGCTGGTACTGTTTTTTTTTGAGGGACTGCCCAAGGGGCGGACTTTTATGTGCTATTCTTGCATATTCATTTGCCTTTTACCTGTAATACTGCGGTATTTGTGCCCGAGGGGTGGACTTTTCTGTGCTTATCAGCACTAACTGTTTTGAAATTATTTTTGTAATTATTGAAAAGATCATTTTCAAAAGAGATTTGAACTGAGCCAAGGTATTTCTAAGATTTTCATAGATTACACTTGTTTTTCTCTAGAAAATTGTACCCGGCTTTTATATAGCATGTTGGTTGCTTTACGTGATTTCTTGCTTCTCAGTTATTATTTACCTTTATTACTCACTGAGTTGGAGTACTCACTTTACTCCCTGCACCTCGCGTGCAGTTGCAGGTATTTATTCACCCGGTAGCGGGTATTGGCTGCATGGAGGCAGAGTTGTAGAGGTTTTAGCGAGGTGACTGCCAGCGTACGCAGCACCACTGTCTTTCTATGTTATTCATTATTCTTGTTCAGTGTATTTCTAGACTGTAAAGTGGGAATTTCATTCTTATAGATGCTCGTGACTTGTGACACCCCGGTCGGGCTGTGTTGGGTTGTAATTACGTTAATTAATATCATTAAGTCATATTCGAACTATTATTTAACTGATTAACTGCTGAAAAGTGGTTTTCTGAAATGGTCTGGCTGGCCTTGTCTTCTCGAGACGCGCCATCACGACCGGAGCGGGGTTTGGGTCGTGACAAGTTGGTATCAGAGCCTACGTTACTAGGTCTCACGAGTCATGAGCAGGTTTAGTAGAGTCTCGCGGATCGGTACGGAGACGTCTGTATTTATCCTCGAGAGGATGCAGAACCTTTAGGAAAAACTTCACCTTCTTGAATTCTTATCGCGCGTCCTTGATTCAGCTTGAAAAGAAACTCTTGAAATTCCTTCCACGCGTTTGTAAGCGCACATAAACGCTCAGTATCAGATGTGCCTTGATGGCTTGTGATTCCCCGATCAAGGGGCGAGATGTGATCTCTGTGAGTTTGATGTTGGGCCAGTCTGGAGGACTTGAGGTCGGATCTTGCCTATGGCTTGAGCACCGAGGTGCTGATTGTGTGAGCAAGTGTTTTGAACTTATATTTTCGGTGTTGTCCCTATAAGCTGGAATGGCGGTTGGATATCCATGTGATGAGTATGTTAGTACTGCGAGATGTATTTATATGACTTGGTAGTGACGAAGAAGTCTGCTGGATAATAGATGAATTGTTAAGTGTTCGTTTCCTATTGTGATTTGATGTGTAGCCCGAGTATGGGCGCGTGAAGAATATTTTCGTGTCTCCTAGTTGGGGAGTGAAGTGCATTACATGTGGCGGTATGAGTTCAGACCCAGGAAAACTAAATGACTGTGTAATGTGTATGACGGTGGAAGGTATACTGAAATACTAAATTGAGGCGAAGCAGGTGGGTTATCTCCTGCGGAGTGTTCTTAAGTGGTATGGTCCTTATGTGTATGTTAGAAGATCTCATGTGTAATTGAAGGGTACGTGTTGAAATTTGAAAATTCGGGTCGCTTAAGAGAGTGGACTCAACTGATGTGGGGATGAATGCGAGATTTGCAGAGGATTACAGTACTAGATGATCTGTGTTTTCACAAACTTGTAAATGATTTGAGTTTAACCTCACCATGATATTGTGGCATCATTAGAATAAAAGTGTTATGAGTTGTTGAGTGTGTCTTGATATATGGCTTTGAGCCAAGTTGGGGAGTTTGCTATTGATTAGCTAATTGTACGGTCAGGTGCTATGTTGGTTCCGGTTCGAGGCATGCTGGCGAATCAGTTCTGGTTGCGGAAATTGAGCCGAGGATGGTACGAGTGAAGCAAAATTTTGACAAAGGTTATATGGTGCCTCGTAGATGTGTAAGAATCAAGGGAAGTCTTAAGCAGCTGTTGGTAAGAATGCTCGATGTATGGTGCAGGAAGATGTTTGTTTGTATTGGAATGGGGTCATATCCTGCGGTGTCAGAGTGCTAATAAGGCACGAGTGGTTCTGCTCGTTAGGTCAGGTAATTTGCAGTTTGAATAAGAGTGAATGACTTTCGAGAATGGTTCTAATGTGTTCAAGATTATACAGGGAACCATCGGGTATCTTAAGGTTGTGCATGTGGTCAGAGATTGTGTTTTCATTGGAAAAGGTCAAGACTTGTGGTATTTTTTTATGTTAATTATGGGATTCTATGTATCAGTATCTGGGAAGTAAAGGTAACGAATTTAGATTCGCAGGAAGTTCTTCAGAGTAAAGTATTCTGGAATGTGGTATTTTTGGGAACATTTGAGAGAGTATTCAGTTGCCTATGGGTCTTAGACAGTGTGGTCTTGTGCTTGAGTCTCGTGTGGTAAGCCCGGGTTGAGGCATTGTGGTGCCACAGCAAGAGGGAATATCAAGTTGATGATGAATCAGAAGGGAAATTAGATAGATGGAATAGCTTGATAGTAGACCGAATCGGTATGGTAAGGATATGATTAATTCCTTGTATGTGTTAGAAGTAATGAGCCCTTGCAAGTATTTTTCAGCAATACTCTTGGAGTTTGGTGGCTTGCTTAGCTTGGTCGAGTTAGAAGGATTCAGTCCTGGCATGTCTGATTTGTGAAAAGGGAAATCGGAGAGTTCTTGATGGTTTCTACCGCGGTTTGGAGATGTATATTTTCTATGGGCATGAGAGACATGGAATGTGCAATGATTTTTCTTCTAGATGGGATCAATGGAAGTTCTTGACTAGTTGAGTAAGTAGATTTCTGTGGCTTGGAAGGGAGATAAAAGTTTTCATGTTATCCTTGGATGGTATGGTATATACGGCATGTGGTAGAGGACCGAGACTGGCGTGTGCTAGGTTACAGTTCAGTTCTGAAAGGAAGTTCATAAAACTCCTAGGCAACGGGTAGCCTCAGATAATCAAGGAAATGATACTGCTAATTGGAAGTGATTTGACGAGAGTATACGTCTCAGGAAAAGGTAATGTGATTAAACTGATGATACTTCGGTAGTATTGCGGCGCTTTCTTGTTAAATCGACTGCTGATATCTGAGTTTGTTTTGATGGCACAGGGGAATTTTAGAATATCTTTTGTGGAATGATTAGGTACTTGAGGTGTGATATGTATTCATATGGTGGAATTTAGGATCAGGTATGGTGATTCGTGTGCTATATGGAGTTGGAGACCGGGAGTTCTCGTGTTCAGGCTATGCAGTGGTTGTGGATCGTGTGTATCGGCACCGTTTAGCGGTTATTAGGATTTGGAGGCCCGAGTGGATCTTTCTTTGCTTGGTATGTTAGATATTGGATATGATGCTGGGGTGTAGACTGGCTGTCTCAGTGATGGGTTATTCTAGACTATTGCGCTATGGGCTATGCCGGAAAGCGCCACGGATGGAGTGGCGAGGTGCGTCGGATTATGTTCTAGCAGAGTGGTTTATATTCCAAAGACCCAGCGGACGGCTGGGAAGGATTGCTTTTCTTAATTGGGCCTTCGTGATGGATGTCAGTGCAAAGGTTTCTACCATTGATTCAGTTCCGGTGTTGAGGGACTTTTCGGATGCGTTTCTTGTGGCCGGGCATGTCGCCGGGCGAGGTTGTGGATTTCGGTATTGATTCGGTGCCGGGCACCGTATCGTACGGCTCCGGCAGGAGTTATAGTAGTGGAAGGAGCATCTTCAGGCTTCCTTGGTAATGAGTTCGTTGGCAGGCCGATGTGGCTACGTATTTAGCTTGAGCTGGCTTGGTTGGCCCCGAATTGTATTGTTGAGGGATAGGTTGATTCGATCGTTATTGAACTTGTTAGTGATCTGGGGAGATCTATGAGTTGCTTTTCGGTGCTGTGAGACGTTATGATTTGTTGGTTATGGGCACATGTGATGCGGTTCTATTGGGGATTCATAGTGAAAGTCGAGCGGGAAGAGTAATTGGGTGTTGCTCGGTAAATGGAGTATTGGTTATGACCTATCGGGTTGCGTGTCGTATGTTATTTGTTTCACCGTGGGTGTAATGAATTGCTTTGGTTTCAGACATCAAATGGTGTGTGGCTGTCGATTTTGGGCATAGTGACTTGAGGTGTTTCATGTGTAACAGTGTTTGGATAGGATCGCGCATTGTAGCGATGCCACGTGGAGATATGACCTTTCGGGGTAGATTCAGGTGTTCTATTTCTATGATGTGAGGCGGAGTCTCAGCCTTGTGTTGTAATGGTACTGATGAGCTTGAGGTACAGCTCTTTCTTTTGAGTCATATTTCATGGTTTGAGTATGTTCAGACCGTTTCTTATTGGTGCGCGTATTATGCAAGTTGTGGCTTAGGCCTGTATTAAGGTGTCATATCACCAGAGTGGTGTGTTGGATTCGAGGTGATCGTTGGGGTTATTAATGAATACGAACGGATTTGATTTCAGCTTGTTGGGAGGATAATATCAAGGTTCGGCTCGGAACCTGTTGATATATTAGTCAAAAGGGGAAGTGGCTTCGTGAATGGTTGATCTGAGGAATGGTTACGGTTTATTGCGTGTTTCATTTATCGTTGGCAGCATATGAAAGTGTTGGAATAAGACCTCAGTTGATAAGAGGTTTCCTACCGGTATTCGGGTGTTGTAGGCAACTGCCATGGATAGAAGTTATCGTTTCGAGTATTTGGGTTATGTAGTATATCATATGATTGCACCTGAGGTTGCAGGTATTGGTGATTACAGCTGGTTCGGGCTTATTCTGAGTATAGATGTGAGGTTCTGATCTTGTGTGTGATTTCGGAAAGTGCAATGTGGTTCTATGGTTTATGGACTAGATGGATTGTGAAATTTCAGCTATGTTGTGTTATCGGACCTACACGAGATAGGGTGACGTGGGATCACCCCCGGGTATATGCTTGGTAAGGTCATTCAGCTATTGGTTGGCTTCTAGGACAACTTTGGGTACGCTCGAGGACGAGCGTTTGTTTAAGTTGGGGAGGATGTGACGGCCCGACCCGTCGTCTCAGGAGTTACCGCCCCGTTTCCCCCATTCTTATGCTTCTTCATGTTTCATTATCAGTATTTGGTGTGCTAGAGTTGATTTGGATTGGTTTTGGTAGAAAATGAGACACTTAGTCTCTTTAAGGAAGGCTTGTTTCGGAAAAGTCAACCGGATGTTGACTATTGAGTTAGAGGGTTCAGATGCGATTTCCGGTGATTCAGTTAGCTTCGGGGGATGAATTGTGACTTAGGAGTGTGATCGGAATTGATTTTGGAGGTCCGGTGTAGAAGTAGGCTTGAATTGGCGAAGTTAGTATTTTGGCGAATTCCGGTTGATAGGTGAGATTTTGATCCGAGGGTCGAAATGGGATTTCGAGAGGCTTTGTAGCTTCGTTAGGTGATTTTAGATATGTGTGCAAAATTTCAGGTGATTCGGAGGTGATTTGGTTGGGTTTTTGATCGAATGCGAGTTTCGGAAGAATTTGAAGAACTTAGGCCTGGATTTGATGTAATTTGATGGTTTTAGTGTTAATCGTGGTGTTTTGATGATTGGAGCAAGTTTGAATAAGGTATTGGATCATGTTTGTGTTTTTGGTCGAGGTCCCAGGGGCCTCAGGGTAAGATCGGATGGTTAAACGGGGAGTTTTGGAATTTTTGCATGTTAAAGGTTAGCTGGTATCTGGTATTTCCGCATCTGCGGAAAAGGGACCGCAGATGCGAAGAAGGGGTCGCAGGTGCGGACTAGACCAGTTGGAGGATTTTCGCAGAAGCGGGCGTATTCCCGCAGATGCGGTGTCCGCAGGAGCGGAAAATGACCGCAGAAGCGGTCCTGAGGAATTTTGAAGAATCCGCAGAAGCGGTAACCGCATATGCGGTATCTGGGTCGCAGAAGCGGAAAAAGGCCTAGGCAGAAGGGTTTTTAAATAACATTTCATCCGCGAGCTTGGGATATTTTCCACCATTTTTGAACAACCTTAAGAGCTGTTGGACGGGAATTGAAGGTGATTTCGACTGGGATTGATTGGAGGTGAGTTATATGACCTTGAAACACGATTATTATGTGAAATTTACCTAGAAATTCATGGAAATTAAGCCTAAAATTGGTGAACTAGGGCTTGAGTTTTTGATATTTCAAATTGGGATTTGATGGGCCATTTGAGCTCGGATTTGAGAGTTCTTGGTATGTATGAACTCGTGGCGAGATAAGGAATCCGGTGATGTTAATTTTCTGATTTTTCGAGAAGTGGGCCCGGGGCTCGGGTTTTGCAATTTCGTGATTTTCGATGTTTTTTGATTCTTTTCGATTGGGTTATGTTCCTTAGCCTATTGTGATGTATTCGCTCTGATTTTGGATAGATTCGACGCGCGTGGAGGCCGATTTGATGGGAAAGGGCATCGTAAGCTAGAGATTTCACCGGTTCGAGGTGAGTAATGATTGTAAATGATATCCTGAGGGTTTGAAACCCCGAATTTGCGCACCATAGTGCTATATTGAGGTGACTTACACACTGGATAGCGAGCGTGGGGTAGAGCACCGTTGGGGATTGTGACTTGGTCCGTCCCGATTAATGATTTTTACCGCGTATTGACGTGGAACTATTATTTGTTAATTATCTATGTAGTTTGGGCTGTATTCGCCTATTAGTTCGGGTCTTCAGTCGACCTAATTTAGTTACGTAACCCTTCGAGGGTATTTTACTTTTCACGTTTCGTTTTCCTACCTAC
>NW_017670935.1:0-35545 GCF_001879085.1 Nicotiana attenuata
AATGACCCATCCTGAGTCCAAGCTCACCCTCTAGCTGCACGAGTCCATTCACCCCTCGTGGACATCAATTAAGTGCGCGGCAACGTCCTTCCCATTCAAAGTTAGGTTGTATCCTTCTCCATTTCTAGCAGCTCCTTTCCGTTATATCAAATCTCCTGCCACCTTATAGCCCATACTCCAAATTAATCCGTAGGCCCAAATCACCAATCACTAAAATTCCCAAATCACCCCAAACTTTCCCACTTTGGCGAAACTCATCTCTTTAGTCGACTACTCGACCTTTGCTTCTTATGCCTGGCCTTTTAGAAATTTTAACTACCGCCTGACACTCCCCACATGTCCTTCCTCGATCCTTGCTGTTCAGTTGTTGCCTCTAATAAAATCTACCTGCGTGGCACTTGAACCCACAATTGCTGCTAACTTTAAACCTCTCCGAAGATCATCTTCCTCGAACCGTCGACATTGGGAACACTGATTCAATCCTGCACTACCGCACCCCGCGATATCTGACAGCCGCTTCTTCAATACTGTTTTGCAATATCTTACCCCAACGGCGAATTATAGAAGAACATAACACCGGCAAACTTAGTACATTCAATAGGGACAACTACACCTCATCATAGAAGAAAACTCTACCACGCTCGCAAATACCAAATCTCATTACTCCATCAACCCAAACCTGCACATTCTTAGTCCGATTGCCTTTCCTCCGCCAGAAGTAAAATACCGAATCTCTAAATCATGCACTGAGTAAACCTTCCCTCAAGTCATTCTCTGCCCTGACGCGGAGGCAAACATCCTACCCTCATATCAATACTGCGGAACAATCGTTCATAGCATCATGGCAACTTGTGCCTAGACTCAGAGCTCTCAGAAATACCGCTACTGAGCTGAAACTATAAAATATCCTTTCACAAGGCGACGATAATAGCTCAGACAACTATGTAGGGAGAAACATCCCGCACCACCTCGGTAGTACCATTACAATCCTTCCATTCTCGATTTATAACAAGCGGTTCGCGCCGCGTAGGATTGAGTAGGAAGGAAACAGGGGCATAAGCCTCCAGGAATCAAATAGCACGATGAGGAATCAAGAAGGGAAGTGCTCCTAACAGTCCTGCAGCCTCCCAAAGATAAATACAGACGTCTCCGTACCGATCCGCGAAACTCTACTAGACTTGCTCATGACTCGTGAGACCCTAGGAACCTAGTGCTCTGATACCATGTTGTCACGACCCAAAATCCACTAAGGGTCGTGATGGTGCTGGACACCACCGTCAGGCAAACCAACCCAAAATACTTAGTTAATCCTCATTTTTAATACTTTTGAAACTGTGACTTTTCTTCAAATTTACCAATTTAAAAGACAATTGTCTCAAATCAAAGTAATTAATAAGCAGTTGATACAAAAAAATACTTTACAACCATCCCAGAACCCGGTATCACAAGTGCATGAGCAATTTCTAAGAAAAATCGAATAAAGTACAACAGCTGTTCGAAATACAATTGGACAGAAAATGAATAGAATCCTGAGAGAGACTATACTAGCTGTGGGTCGCCTCGAGGAAACACAGCTCACCTAGTCTCCGTGTCAACCATGCTTCTACGCCTGCTAAGCCATTAGTGGCACATGTGCCTGTGCAACAAAAATGCACAGAAGTGTAGTATGAGTACAAAAACAACGTGTACTCAGTAAGTATCCCGCCTAATCTCGAAGAAGTAGAGACGAGATGGCAACTTCGACACTTACTAAAGGTCCAATAATATTATTATTAATGCGATGACTCACGGATTTATTAAGAACCACAGTAGATTCAAGTAAATTACTAAACAGGTAAAAGTTCCTCTTTATTAAAATTCTCCGGATTTATAATCCATTAATTAGCAAATCTTCTCAAGCAGGGAGAGCAGATATTAGTATCAACAAATATCAAAGCAAGCAATACAAGCATGCGCAACTCATGCCAAGGTCGTACGGCCCGATCCAACAATATTTAAAATGTGCACTGCCGAGGGTCGAGCGGCCCGAACCATAGATGCATCTATTACCCCGCTCACGAATCATACATGTGACGCGGTCAAATTTAAATAAACAATCACCCTGCTCGCGTACCATACATGCGACGCATGTACATATAGAAACACATGCTCAACAGCAAATTAAGAACTTTACGGGGAATATTTGTCCCATTAGAAGCCAATGCTCTTTTAATGATTTAAGGAATAAGTTTAATCCTCTTAAAATTTCATTTACCAGTTCGATAAGATTTAATCAATTCATACTGTCAATAACATTACAAGTATTCCAAGTATAGCATGCTTTTTGGGTCCTAAACTACCCGGACTTACACATATTAGTAGCTACGCACGGACTCTAGTCACCTCATGCGTACGTAGCCCCTACAAATAGGAGCACATAACAAATTATTTCACATATGGGTACAATTCCCTCTTACAAGGTTAGAAAGGAGACTCACCTTGCTCCGAAGATCCATAACTGGCATTCCACGCCCTTCCGAAGACTTGAATCGATGCTAAATACTCCCAAAACTAGCCAACGATTATGCAAATCCATTAATATACGATAAACTACTCATATTAATCCAATTTATAACAATTCCTAACCCCGATCGGAAAGTTGACAAAAACGCTCTCGGGCCCACGTGCCCGGATTTCCAAAATTTTTGAAGAATAAGTTTACCCATAGCCTCACGAACTCAAATATATAATTTTCTCTAAATTCCATACCCAAAATCGTGGCCAAATTCCAAGAATATAAATTTCTAGGTCTTTTTACCAAAACCCCAAATTTCTACCAATTTACATGCTAAAATCCATACATAATCGATGTATTTAACTCAAGATGGATGGTATTAGCTTACCTTATCGTTGGTGATGAAAAATCCCACTTGAAGCTCTCCAAAATCGCCCACACCAAATGAAAAATAGGGGCAAATGACCAAACCCTCGATTTTTAAAAGAACCACTGCCTCCAGCACTTTCCGCACCTGCGGTCCTATGACCGCTTCTGCGGTTCCGCAGGTGCGTGCCAACCTTCCGCTTCTGCGGTTATGCTCACCAGGCCTCCCTTCCGCTTCTGCGCCTCGTCCACCGCAGGTGCGGTCCCGCTTTTGTGGCCCCACGACCGCATCTGCGGTCTCTTCACTCCTGACCCCAAAACCGCATCTGCGCCGTCCTAGCCGCTTCTGCGGCCAAACCCTCGTAGGTGCGGTCATACCAGATACCAACAACTTCAGCCTATTCCAAAATTCCATTTTCGATCCGTTAACCACCCAGAATCCACCAGAGGCCCCCGGGACCCCAACCAATCATGCCAACCAGTCCCAAAAATACATTACGGACTTGCTCGAGGCCTCAAATCACATCAAACAACGCTAAAACCACGAATCGACCTCCAATCCAAGCTTTATTAACTTTAGAACTTCAAACTTCTACTCTAGATGTTTAAACCTATCAAATCATGTCCGATTGACCCCAAATTTTGCACACAAGTCATATTTGACATTACGGACCTACTCCGACCTCCGGAATTGGATTCCGACCCCGATATCAAAAAGTCCACTTCCGGCCAAACTTCTCAAAAACCTTCAAATTTCTATCTTTAGCCAAATGACTCCAAAATGATCCACAGACCTCCGAATTCACTTCCGATCGCGCTCCCAACTCCAGAATCACCATACGGAGCTATTCCCTGACTCGGTATCTCAAACGGACATCGATATCACTGAAATGCACTTCAACCTAAACTTATAAAATTTCTTCCAAAATGCTAACTTCCACAATAGGCGTCAAAACACTCCCGGGTCATCCAAAACCCGATCCGGGCACACGCCCAAGTCCGAAATCATCATACGAACCTGCTGGAACCTTCAGATCCAGATTCCGATGTCGTTTACTCTGAAATCCAATCTTTGTCAATTCTCTCAACTTAAAACTTCCGAAATGAGAATTTCCCCTCCAAGTCAACTCCGAACTTCCTGAAATTTAATTTCGACCACGCGTACAAGTCAAAATGCCTGAACTGAAGCTGCTCATGGCCTCGATCTACTGAACGGCGCGCTAGGGCTCAAAACGACCGGTCGGATCGTTACATATACATTGATATAAAGACAGCAATAACTATATATATAATTTTATATTATTGATATACAAAGAATAATATTATTTATATATAAAGAATGAAAATAAAATTTTAATATACATGTTGATTTAGATAAAGAAGAAAAAAAAAGTTATGATATACATATTATTGTTGTGATATACATTTATTGGCTATTTGATGCCAATATCTATAACTAGGGTTATTTTCTGCCAATTATATGGGTATGTTGTTATACTATGCCAAAACCCTTTCCTGTAATATGATACTCCTTCCGTTCACTTTTACTTGTCACGTTTTGACTTCTCACGCCCTTTAATAAATAGTAAATGAAGTGCATAATTTACCATGACACTCATATTAATTGATGCATATTTTATAGAATTTGAGAAAATGATTTGAAATGAGTAATAAATACTGTGGATATAATAGGAAAAAGAAATTTATCTTCTCTTGATATTCGTAAAGTGACAAGTAAAAATAAAAATCTATTTTTAGTATACAAGTCAAGTAAAAATGAACGGAGTGAGTAATAAGATTGAGAACATACAGAAAAGAGACTTTCCTTAAATCTTTTTGCGCTGATGTGTTCAAATAAAAGAGTTTAAAAAGTTTGAAGAATCGCTCATCCAACACTTAAACCAAAAATAGTCAACAAATATATAATATATGTATAATGTTATTACGGCTAGAAAAACTAAATAACTATTAGTAAAATTTTATGCACTGCATCAAACTTTTTACACTATCAAGTAATTCTTCAATTTTTAGAGGTAATCACAGTAACCTTTTTTAGTAATCGAGCTTCCATGTCAGGACTGGGATTGAAATCAATTATATTTACAGTCATACATCTCTATAACAGCATCCCTATATAACAATCATTAACTATTTAAGTCAAACTTTTCTCAGAACCGATTTTTTAAAGTTATTTACCTCTCTATAACAGTATTTTACCTATAACAGCAACAACCATATTTATAGCAGAACGCTCTTTATAAAATTACCCATCTATAACAGCCATATAGATCTTTAAGATTACTAATAGTAATTCTAAAAATGTGCACACAATCTTTTCCATTGAACAAAGTTTATATCTTGCATATGATATAAGATTTGAAGAATTGCACATGATATCTTTTCCATTTGATAGATTTCAAAAATATTTAGATAGAAGATTTAACTGTTAAGCTCTTAGATTGTCTTCAAGGGAAAGCTATCAGATACCTTTTGCTGAAAATTTGGACAATCGCCAATTCAAACGTTATGTCACTAGTAAAAAAATAAAATCTACGGAACAAGCTACAATTACAAAGTTCTTCCATCAATCTTTAAAAAAATATTTTTCTAGGTAGCTTTAAAATGCGTGCATTAGAGTTTAAATCTTTATACGTTTAATTACGAATTTAGTAAGAATATATTAGCTTTCTTCAATATTTAACTAGTGAAATATGCATATATTTTGAGATTTTAAATTTGAATAATTTTCTTATCTTTTATATGCAACACTAAAAAAGAAAAAATAATTAATTTTTGAACAATTTTTATTTATAAAAACTAAAAAATATTTAAGCCTCAAATGTTGTTATAGGTATATAACAACCATTCTTCCTACCTAAGATATTTCCTGGTAGACGAGCCTGTTAGATGTTCCTACTATAAAATTCAAAAAATATCGGAATAAACGAGCCTGTTATAGAAATGGTTTGACTGTATTACCTTTTCATAAAACTATTTAGGAGAGAAAAAGTATATTAAATACACGTTCCAATCCTAATTGTTCTCTAACCAAAATTCAATGGAGTAATTCTTCCAAGCATCTAACTTTGTGAACCTTGTAGGCCTGTAAGAGTGATTCTTCAACGCCTCAAATTAAACTTTTTGGATCATGTGAAGCTTCTCTCAAATTTAACGTATATCATCCAGTATTTGTGAAGAATTTCAGATTCTTTTCTCGTTTACCTGCCTCCAAAGGGTTTATTGTATCTTAACGTGGCCCGTTACTAATTGAACTTTTAAGACCTGTAGAATAAGTTAACAGTGAAAGCTTTGAATAAGTATTTTTTTTTTTGATATATATATATATATATATATATACCTACTGATTCAAAATAGTTATTTCATAATATGAGTGACTAAGCTCTCTTGAATTCCACCGTCATTGTCTAGCATCACACTAGTAGACATTGATTTTCCTGGTAAATACAGTTCCTAGGATGTCCACCCATAGTGCTTTGTTTGCAAACACAGAGGAACTGCCAAAAACTCGATCCTGTCAAAACTTCCTTTTCTGATCCTTCCTTGGCGAGGAGGTTCGCAACTTGGTTCTGCTCCCTAAAACTATGTCCTACTGTTGGGCTCCCCAACTGCTCCATCAATGACCTGCATATACAAATAATTGAACTGTAAGGGAGGTGTCCATGCTTTAGCATTCATATCACTTCTTCATAATCTGTGGTGATCTCAAGAGGTAATAAATTTTGCTCCAGAACAATTTTTAGGCCCTGCCAAAGAGCAAGAAATTCTGCCATGATAATAGTAGTATGTGGCAGCCCCTTCATATACCCTAAAACCCAGTCTCCCCTATTATTTCTGAATACACCCCCAACTCTCCTACCCTTGTGCTTGTACTAGCAGCCCCATCGGTATTTAGTTTGTAATGCCCAATAGCTGGAGGCTGCCATTTTAGGTGAAGAGTGACTGTGTTAGGGGTGACTCTATGATGTACTGTCACACAACAGTATTCTACTGCCCTAGCAATTGTTTGATTAAAATGGATGTTGCTTCTTTTTTTTTTAGTAAACACGTTGTTGAATAAGTATATTACTTCTGAATACTTATTTGTAAAGTTCATCGCTTAATTTGTATGAAGAAAGCGACGGTGGATTATTATACACGTGGCAAGCATCATATCGACCATTGGACGGATCGAGGAGACCAAGTGGCCTCGACCATTGTAATCCAACCCTACCTAGAGAAACCCTAACCTGATGTGTAGGTATTATGGCACTCATGGCCACAGGACTGAGGATTGCCGATAACTGAGGGAAGAAGTTGAATTAATAATGGGCATCTCTAGGAATTCCTGAGTGATCGAGCCAAAAACCACTTCAGGAACAGAGACTCCAACAAACAGGCCGACCAAGAGGAACCTCAACACTTGATCAACATAATCATTGGATGGGTCGATGTTCCTCAAGGGCCCGTGATAACGCGCACAAAAGTATCCATCACAAGGGAGAAGTGCACCCGAGATTATATCCCGAAAGGAGCCATTTCGTTCAGCGACGAGGATGCCGAAGGCATCGTGCAGCCTCATAATGATGCACTAGTAATATCGGTACTCATAAACAAATCCCAAGTCAAGCGTGTGTTGATTGATCCAGGCAGGTCGGCCAACATCATCGGATCGAGGGTCGTAGAACAGTTGGGCTACAAGATCAGATAGTGTCGGCGGTCCGGGTGTTAAACGGATTTAACATGGCATGCAAATCTACCAAAGGAGAAATAACTTTGCTAGTAAATACCGTCGAGACAATTAAGGATACCAAATTCTACGTGATCGAAGGGGACATGAGGTGTAACGCCTTAATTAGAAGGCTTTGTGTTCACAACATGAGGGAAATACCCTCTACATTACACCAGGCCCTGAAGTTTCCCACACCGGGAGGAATCAAGATGGTTTACGGAGAGAAGTCGACCGCAAAAGAAATGTTCGCAGTCGACGAGGTGATCCCGATGCCCGTGCTCTCGACATCAAAGAACACGAATCCGACTCGGAAGGAAGAAACTAAATAACAATCACTAATACCGGCCCCGACCGAATCGGAAGAGCGAGGAGCAGGCGAGGATGATAATTACGGAGTCTGTAGGTTGTTCATCACCCATGATGATTCCGATGCCACCAAATTGACGGTCGAGGAGTTCAAGCAAGTCATATAGATCGAATACTTGCCCGATCGGAAGGTATACCCGGGCACAGGGTTAAATCCCGAGCTTAGGAAAAAACTCATTGAACTCCTTATAGCTAACATAGATTGTTTCGCTTGGTCCCATATTGATATGACAGGGATCCCGCCGGAGGTGACCACTCATAAGATAAGTTTGGACCCGAAGTTCCATCCGGTTAAGCAGAAAAGGAGATCACAGTCCGAGGTTAAGCACACCTTCATCAAGGATGAGGTATCTAAACTCCTTAAAATAGGATCCATTCAGAAAGTTAAGTACTCGAACTGGCTATCTAACGTATTGGTAGTACCTAAAAAGGGAAATAAGCTAAGAATGTGTACGTTACAAAGACTTGAACAAAGCATGCCCTAAGGATTCTTTTCCTTTGCCTAACATCAATCGGATGATCGATGCGACGGTCGGGCATGAGCTGCTCAGCTTTCTCGATGCCTATTCGGGTACAACCAAATTTGGATGGACCCGAGCGACCAAGAAAAGACTTCCTTTATCACTAAATTCGGCACCTATTGTTACATTGTAATGCCATTCGAATTAAAGAATGCCGGCGCCACTTATACAACGCCTACTAAACCGAATGTTCGAAGAACATATAGGAAGATAAATGGAAGTTTATATTGACGACATGTTAGTTAAGTCCCTGCAAGCAGATGACCGTTTGAAACATTTGCAGGAAACCTTTGACATATTGAAAAAATACAATATAAAGCTGAATCCGGAGAAGTGCACATTGGGGGTCGGATCGGGAAAGTTCCTCGGATTCATGTTATCCAATCGGGGAATCGAGATCAATCCAAACAAGACCAAGGCCATAGAAGACATCACCGTGGTGGACAACGTCAAGGACGTTCAGAGGCTGACCTGGGCATATAGCTGGCCTGGGCCGGTTCATATCTAGGTCCTCTGACAAAAGCCATCGGTTCTTCTCACTGTTGAAAAAGAAGAATAATTTTTCATGGAACCCGAAATGTCAACAAGCTTTGGAAGAGCTCAAACGGTACCTTTCGAGTCCACCTCTACTCCATACTCCGAAGGCGGATGAGCAGTTACCTTTACTTGGCAGAATTCGAGGTGGCGGTAAGTGGAGTCTTAGTCCGAGAGGAGGAAGGTACATAATTTCCTTTTTACTATATTATTAGAACTCTAGGCGAGGCCGAAACAAGGTATCCTCACCTGAAAAGATTGGCGCTCGCTTTGCTAAGCGCCTCTAGGAAACTAAAACCGTACTTTCATTGTCACCCCATATGTGTCGTAACCTCTTACCCACTGAAGAACATCATGCACAAGCTCGAGCTCTCGGGCCGGTTAGCCAAATGGGCCATCGAAATAAGCGGGTACGATATCGAGTATCGACCCCGAACTGCCATAAAATCTCAAATTTTAGCCGACTTCGTGGCAGACTTTACGCCGCCTTAGTGCCCGAAGTCGAAAGAGAATTATTGTTAGCCTCAGGGACTACCTCGGGAATTTGGACCCTTTTTACGGATGATGCCTCGAACGCAAAGGGGTCCGGGCTCGGCATCGTGCTGAAGCCTCCTACGGGGAATATAGTTAGGCAGTCTATTAGAACTATGAAATTGATTAACAATGAAGCCGAGTGTGAGGCCATGACAGGTCTCGAATCGGCTAAAATCCTTGGGGCCGAGGTGGTCGAAGCTAAGTGCGATTCCCTCTTTGTGGTAAATCAAGTCAATGGGATGTTCGAAGTAAAAGAAGAATGAATGCAAAGGTATCTAGACAAGTTACATGTAATGCTGCATTAATTCAAGGAATGAACCCTACAACACGTGCCCCGAGATCAAAACAGTGAGGCCGATGCTCTGGCTAACTTGGGGTCCTCGGTTGATGATGATGAGTTCAGCTCAGGGATAGTAGTACAACTCATAAAGTCGGTAGTAGAAGAAGATCACTCCAAAGAAAACTCCACGAGTTTTACTTGGGATTGGAGGAACAAGTACATAAATTACTTGAAGACTGAAAAACTGCCCTCGGATCCTAAAGAATCGGGAGCTCTGCGTACGAAGGCTGCCAGGTTTAGCTTGTCCGAGGGAACTCTATTCAGAAGAACATTCGATGGCCCACTGGCCATATGCTTGGGGCCGGAAGATACCGAATATGTCTTGAGAGAATTTCACGAAGGCACTTGCAGAAACCATTCGGAGGCGGCATCTTTGGTTCAGAAGTTAAATAGTGCCGACTATTACTGGATTGACATGGAGAAAGATGCGAAAGATTTAGTATGAAGGTGCGATGGCTGTCAGAGACACGCACTGATGATCCATCAACCCGGAGAGCTACTACATTCGATCTTGTCCCCATAGTCATTAATGAAGTGTGGAATGGACACCATCGGTCCCCTGCCATGGGCACTTGGTAAGGCTCAATTCATACTATTTATGACCGATTAATTTTCTAAATGGGTCGAAGCTTAAGCATTCAAAAAAGTCCAGGAAAAGGAAGTCATTGACTTCATTTGGGATCAAATAATATGCTGATTCGGGATACCGATGGAGATCGTGTGTGATAATGGGAAGCAATTCATCAGCAGCAAAGTAAGCAAATTTTTTGAAGAGCACAAGATTAAGAAGATCCTATCAACGCCCTATCACCCTAGTGGGAACGGACAGACAGAATCAACAAACAAGAACATACTTCAAAACCTGAAAAAGATGTTCACTGATGCTAAAGAGAAATGGAAAAAAATCTTGCCCAAAGTCCTATGGGCGTATCGCACAACCTCGAAGTCTAGTGCCGGGGCCACCACGTTTTTATTGGTTTTCGGTACCAAAGCTTTAATACCAGTCGAAGCGAGAGAACACAGCCTCAGGTTTCGATGTGCGACCGAAGAATCAAACGGTGAGGCCATGAGCACGAGCCTGGAACTATTGGACGAAAGACGTGAGGTCGCCCTAGTCTGGTTGGCCGCCTAGAAATAGCAGATAGAAAGATATTACAACCGAAGAGCCAACCTTCGACACTTTAAGATCGGAGACTTGGTGTTAAGGAAAGTAACACCACACACCTAGAACCCGAACAAGGGGAAGCTAGGACCGAAGTGGGAAGGACCGTATCGAGTCATCAGAATTATCGAAGCAGGAAACAGTGTACAATTACCGAACTTGAATGTGACACACCTAAAGCGGTACTACTGTTAAGGTACAATCTCATTTATTTTTTGAATAATACTATGAATCGGACTAACACTTGCAGGAAACGGCCAAGGGAGAATGTGACTATTAGGTCTGAAAGCACGTTGCACTCTTTTTCCCTTGAACCAGTTTTGTCCCAATATGGGTTTTTTAGCAAGGTTTTTAACGAGGCAACAGTAAATCGTGATAATTTATAATCGAAGGCCGTTCTCAACCGAAGTCAATGGGCATTTATTTCACATCAACAGTATCCGAGCCCTCTCAAGATCGACCTCGAATACTAGGGGCCATTACCCTCGAGTTAAGGTTCTTTGCAAGGAAAGAAGGAAACTTTGTACTTGAATAGCTAAGGCTCGGTGGTTAGGATTTATTGTAAAGGTCAAATGGTCGAATGAACCATGCCCACATAATCCACCTTAGCCATGATACAAACTTTTACACGATTTCGATCATGTACTTTACATACATAAATGAAAGAAAGTTTCCACCTTGCTATTACACATTCTTGCCTCTTAAATTATGGATCCTAAGAGCCCAAGGGCTACCCCTATTCGGGGACTATCGAGCCCAAGGGCTACTTCTACTCGGGGACTGTCGCCCAAAACCTATTAAAATTCCGGAGGCACAAAAGCTATTAGGCAGTGCCTAAACACAAAAGGCTACGGCCACCCTAAAAACGGCTCGGAGACGTCCGAAGCTCATAATCAGAACGTAAGTCCTTTATAAAATTTCAAAACCTGCTAAAAGGTTCCCTAGGCAAAAATATTGTATAAAATCACTTAAGCATCTCGAAAAAACTTCCGATCATACCAAGCTTTCAAAGCCTCGAGCAAGCAAAATTGCATCGAAGTCAGGCTCTGTTCGGATCACTGAAAAACAAATGACTTATTACTACATTTGATTCTATGCCAAGGCATTAGAAATATTTGCAAGAATAGAAATTACGAAAAAATGCTAAAAAAGTAGAGATTAGAAATTGCCAGAAAGGGAAATTTTATATATATTCCGGAATGTATTTACAAAGGCTCAACAAAACCGGCCCCAAAATAAACAAAAATGTACATAATACAAAAACCAAAAAATACTAAGGCGTCTACGATTAATCTTCACTAGGGCCCGACTCGTCGCTAGAGCCGTCGACACTCTCCGAGCCCTCGAAATCCTCAGAGCTTTTGGCACCTTCAAGACCGTAGAGTTTCTTCTCTTGGCCTCGAATTTCTTGGCTTCCTCTATCTCAGCCGATAGGTCAAAACCTCGAGCGTGGATCTCCTCGAGGGTCTCCCTTCAGGATATCCGCTTCATATACTCAACCTTTGTCCTGGGCCACCATTTCATCGGCATCGGCGGAGGTTGTATCCAACTTGGACATCGCTACCTCGTATTCTCTGCCGAGAGCGTTCCGCTATGTGACAACCGATCTTAACTATGCTCGGAACAGTCATTCAATTGAGACCACTTGTCAGCTTTCTCCTTCGCCACTTGGAGTTGGACCTCCACCAATGCCAGCTTCGCCTTGGCAGTTTCCTTCTCCGAAGCTGGAGGAAGCTCTCATGGTGAAGTACTGAGGCCTGCAAAACAACAAAAATAGTGACAGATTGTCGCGCCCCCTTTTTCTCGCGAAATTGGGTTTCGACATTTCTGGGACAACTCCTTTTTGAGAGGGTAGGGAATTGGAATTGAAAGAGTCACCACCTAACGGATTAAGGTGCGTTAGGGCACCTAGAGTAGATAACTCATGTTACCAGTTTACATCACCAGAGATCGGGTAAGGGCTCGAAATTACCTCGAGGGGAAGGTGTTAGGCACCCCTCGAGTCTACAACGGTGGGTCCCGGCTGAACTTAACTTATGAGTTAGTCTAATAAAGAAGTGAGAAGAATATTTAATAGGGATGGGAGATGCTAAATTTTTTAGCCTAAAGGATCACCCCGTGCAATATAAATAATACTTCATAACTCCCTAGAGACGGGGTGTTACTCTTATTATAGAGCGGGCACAGACTATCATCTCCTGCTACCCGATTACTATCTTTAAGTTGTTACCTAAAGCGCTCTAATTGATTCTAGTTCGTTCCTATGCGTGCACTACCCGTCCCTTATCTATGGCCCTGGAGGTATTAGGACCTCTATTTGGGATAGTTCTACACTAAACCTAGGTTGCTCAAAATGAAAAAGACTAGGCGACAAACAAAACATGTTAGGATTTGCAAATACAAAGCAAATATGGGCTCATGTTAACCTCCACACATAAACAGCAAATGCACGCAACTTATTAACAATCTTTATCGATCTTAAAATCCTACAGGCGGGATATCTATGTGAGAAGACAGATGTACAAAAACAATTTCATTAAGGCGAGTGTTAGGACCTACCGTTTGCCTACTGGTTTTAATGAATATCGTCCGGGTACCTCAAACAGTAATGCTTACAAAATCCGGAATTATTATCAAGTCCTATAGGCATATTGTCTAAGTGATCGACAATGGCGATTATACTCAGAACCAATTAATAGAATCCTATAGGCATGATTTCTAATGCCGAACTGACGTAAATCTTATAGGCATGATCTCTAGGTTTGAAACTGATTTTAATCCTATAGGCATGGTATCTATTATTGGATTGATTTAAATCCTATAGACATGATCTCTAGGTTCAAAATTGATTTTAGTTTTTAGTCCTACAGACATGGTATCTATTGAATAATAATACGGGCAGAAATGGTGCGCATTGCCAGAAAGGAAAAACAGTTAGATCAACATTGAGGTCCTATAGGCATGATTGCTAACATATGTTTGTTGGACAAGTTAATACAACCTATAGGCAGGATTTCTAATGCAATTTAATTTCCTATAGGCAGGATTTCTAATATGCAAGCATAGTACATCACTCACACGATTTCAACAGAGATGAGGTAAAACAGGATTAACGGAGCAAATGAAACCCTATTGGCAGGATTTCTACCCGGATTGCCCAAAGAGACTAAAGACCCTTCCCAATTTTACTATATCCCCCCGAATCTATTTGTTACAAACTTATTACAGGCCAGAGCAAATGAATAAATTACATAATAGTAGTAAGATAAACTATAGGGAGCCTTCATAAGCCCAACTGAACCTGGGAACCTGGCCTTCACACCAATCAACTTTGAGGCTCATTTCATAGGTACAACATAGCCAAAATATGAGTGATTCACTCATAGCACATATAGAACCAGATTTCCAGTGTGTCAAAGTTCCCAAGGGCCTTAGGGACCCAGGGCAATGCTCACACCAGAACCATGTATTCAGCAGATGATTCACAAAAGATGGGTAACCAGTTCCCAGTGTGTCAGAGTTCATAGGAGCCTCATGTGGACCCTGAACAGTGCTCACACTGGGGTGGATGAGAACCTAAGGGACTAAGAGTGAGGTTTTAAGAATCAACATATAAAAGTGTGACGACCCAAAAGGTCATCACTTGTTTTTAAATTAAATTCTGCGTTTCGAGGCCTAAAAAACCTCTTTTAGCATCACCTCGATTTGCGTGTGCAGTCCGGGCGCGTAGCCGAAAAGTCTATATGTGAAAATCTGTGAAAAATGATAAAATTTGGCTTTAAAAATGAATTAAGTTGACTTCGGTCAATATTTTGGGTAAACGAACCCGGACCCGTGATTTGACGGTCCCGGAGGGTCCGTAGGAAAATATGGGGCTTGGGCGTATGCCCATAATCGAATTTCCAGGTCCCAATCTCGAGAAATGAAATTTTAAAGAAAATTATTTTCTAAAATTATTTATGAGATTTGGAAATGAATTGTGATTATAACTTGATGGTATCGGGCCCGTATTTTGGTTCCGGCGCCCGGTACAGGTCTTATACGTGATTTAAGATAAGTCTGTGAAATTTGGTAAGAAACGGACTTGAAACGACGTGAATCGGATCGTTTTTGAGAAAATTGGAAATTTGAAGTTCTTAAGAAAATTTCATGATTTTGATGCAAAATTCATAGTTGTTGATGTTATTTTAGTGATTTGAATGCACGAGCGAGTCCGTATAATGTTTCTAGGTTGGTGTGCATGTTTGGTTTGGAGCCCCGAGGGCTCAGGTGAGTTTTGAATAGGCCACGGGGTGAAATTTTGGACTTAAGGAATTGCAGGCCTGCAGGCTTCGCATTTGCGAAACCTGGCTCGCAAATGCGAGTTCGCAAATGCAAAGGCCTCGTCGCAAATGCGATCAAAGGCCCAGGCCAGCAACCTCGCAATTGCGACGAAATCCATCGCGAATGCGATGCCTCCCCTCCTAGCCAGTAGTCGTGCAAATGCGATGCAATCTTCAAAATTCCCATCTCGCAAATGCGAGATATTCTTCGCAATTCCCAGCATAGCAGAGGTCGGGGTTCGCAATTGCGAACCCCTGTTCGCATTTCCCACATCTACGACCTGCAACTTTTATACTTAGCCGAAAATCAACCATTTTTCACATCTTTTCAAAACACAAACTCCCTAGGGCGATTTTCCAAGAACAACTCTTCTTCCAAATCAATTGTAAGTCAATTTTAACTCGTTTCCTTCAATCATTAACATCTTTTAACATGATTTCAACTCAAAATCAATGATTTTTATGGGGGAATTATGGGTGTTTTGGGTAGAACCTAGGTTTTTCAAAAATTGGAGATTTGGACCTCGATTTGAGGCCCGATTTTAAAATAATTTATATATTTGAGTTCGTGGGAAAATGGGTAATCGAGTTTTGGTTCGAACCTCGGGTTTTGACCATGTGGGCCCGGGGGCGATTTTTGACTTTTGGGGTAAAACTTTAAGAAACTCATTTTCATGTATTAGAATTGATTCATTTAGCGTTTATTGATGTAATTAAGTAACTTTTGACTAGATACGAGCGAATTGATGGTGGAATCAAGGGGTAAAGCGATAGTTGAGTCGTGAATTGTGTTCGTGGCATCGAGGTAAGTGTTTGGTCTAACCTTATCTTGAGGGATTAGGAGTCGAGTCCTGGTTGCTATGTGGTAATTGTTGAGTACGACGTATAGGCATGGTGACGAGTATCTATGCGTTGGTGTCTAGCATGCCCGTGAGTCTCTTAATGTGATTTTTTATGACTTCGTCGTATTATTCATATCTTGGTGATGATTTTTAATTGTTGGGCAAAGTTCGTGGAAGTAATTGGTGATGGTTGATTAATGAGGAGCATTGGCTCAAGTTGTATAACGAATTGTGAAAGTATGAGCGGTAATTGAATCCTTTGGAGCATTGGCTCGAGTTGTGAAGTGAATTGTGAAACGAAGGTGAGAAAGAGAAAAGAATTTTTATGTTGACTCCCTTGCCGGGATGTTGTTATTGTTGTTTTGAGGTTGTCCCTTGCCGGGACTTGTTGTTGAATTACTGTGTCCTTGCCGGGATTCTTATTGCAAATTTCATTCATTTCCTTGCCTATTTGTTTGTGATTGTTGTTTGGGTGAGGAAGAGAGTTAAAGCACGAAGGGTGATGCCGTGCATTGTTTTGGTAAGAGAGTGTTAAAGCACGAAGGGTGATGCCGTGCCTGATTTTGTGAGGAAAGAGTGTAAAGCACGAAGGGTGATGCCGTGCCGCACGATGTACCATTCCGTGCCGATTATATTGATTATATGGTGAGGACGAGAGTAAAAGCACGAAGGGTGATGCCGTGCACATTTTCATTACTTGATTGTTTTGGTGAGGACGAGAGTAAAAGCACGAAGGGTGATGCCGTGCATTTATTATTTTTTGGCTCTTTGTTGATATTCGAGATATATTATTTCTTCCATTTACCTGCTATCTTTCTATACTGGATTGATATCTCCCCCGCAGCATGCTTTCCCTCCCATACATGACTGTTTATTTCTGTATTCCTTTTTCGCTGTATATAGTTGAATTGCATAGGTTATTTGGTAGTCTGGTCCTAGCCTCGTCACTACCTTGCCGAGGTTAGGCTAGGCACTTACCAGCATATGGGGTCGGTTGTGCTGATACTACACTCTGCACTCTTTTGTGCAGATCCCAGTGCTGTTGACTTTGGACCGCAGATTGAGTGGTTACCTTCAGTCCACGCGAAGATCCAAGGTAGACCTGCAGGCGTCCGCAGGCCCTGGTGTCTCCACTATCACTTATTTCCTGTTTCATCTCTTTGATTCTGACACAGTATATCTTTTATTTTCAGACTTTGTATTTAGCACTCTTAGATCGTCTGTGACACTGTGACACCAGTTCTGAGTGGTTAAGGCTTAATCGGGTTTAATAGCTACATGTTCAGATATTTTATTGCTTTCTTCCACTTATTCTAAATTTTTCGCTGTTTACACGTTATTGCTTTATAATTGTTAAAAGGTAATAATTGGATAATGAAGTAATTAGTTCAAAGAATTGGCTTGCCTAGCTCACATTAGTAGGCGCCATCACGACTCCCGAGGGTGGGAAATCCGGGTCGTGACAAGTTGGTATCAGAGTTCTAGGTTACATGGGTCTCACAGTTCACAGACAAGCTTAGTAGAGTCTGAGGGATCGGTACGAAAATGTATGTATTTATCCCCGAGAGGCTACAGAGTTAGGAAAATTTCACATCTTTTCTTTCTTGTCATGCGGTTTGGTTTCTCAATGCTGATTGAATTTCTATTTTGTTCTTTCGCAGATGCCGAGAACACGCGCTTCCTCATCCGCTGACCAGCAGCCCAAGCCCCCAACAGTAGCTCCCATGAGGGACAGAGGCCGAGGCTGTGCTAGAGGCCGAGGTAGGGGCAGAGCTCAGCCCCGAGCAGCAGCACCAGCAGCGGAGCCTCAGGTTGACTTTGATGATGAGGTTCCGGCCCCAGCAGTTTTGGTGGGCCCAGATCAGGTCCCAGAGGGGTTTATTTCTACCCCAGTACTCCAGGATGCTCTGGTCCGTCTAGTGGGCCTTATGGAGAGTGTCACCCGGGCAGGCTTGCTTCGTGTCGCACCAGCCGTCTCTCAGGCTGGAGGAGGAGCCCAGACTCCTGATACTCGCACTCCGGAGCAGGTAGCTCCCTAGTTTTAGACTCCAGCAGTTCAGCCAGTTGGAGCAGCTCAGCCGGGTGTGGTATCCCAGACCGGTGATGGCGCAGCTATGTCTGCCGATGCTTTGTGGAGATTGGACGGGTTCACCAAGCTCTTCACTACTACTTTCAGCGGTGCATCTTCTGAGGATCCCCAGGATTATCTAGACAGCTGTCATGAGGTTCTCAGGAACATGGGGATAGTTGAGACCAATGGGTCAATTTTGCTACTTTCCGCTTGTCTGGATCCGCCAAGACTTGGTGGAGAGATTATTGCTTGGCTAGACCAGCCATATCACCAGCCTTGACTTGGGAGTAGTTTACGCAGCTATTTCTGGAGAACTTTCTCCCTATCACTCAGAGAGAGGCCTATCGGAGGCAGTTTGAGCGACTCCAGCAGGGTTCTATGACTGTTACCCAGTATGAGACCAGATTCATCGACTTGGCTCGTTATGACCTTATCATACTTCCCACCGAGAGAGAGAGGGTGAGGAGGTTCATTGATGGACTTATTCAGCCGATTCATCTTCAGATGGCTAGGGAGACTGGGAGTGAGATATCTTTCCAGGAGGCGGCCAATGTGGCCCGGAGGGTTGAGATGGTTCTATCGTAGGGAGGTGGTCATGGGTCGGACAAGAGGCCCCGTCATTCAGGCCGATTCAGTGGTACCTCATTTGGAGGTAGGGATTCGTATGGTAGAGGCCATCCTCCTAGGCCTTTTCAGTCGGCACTTCAGGTTTCTCACGATGCTTCAGGTGGCCGTGGTCCTCAGATGCAGCATTTTGATCAGCAGTCCTGCAGTGCACCACCAGGTCCCATTAGTGCACCGCCGCTTCAGAGTTTTTGGGGTGGTCATTCAGGTCGTCAGGGTCAGCAGTCTCAGTAGCTGAGGGCTTGTTACACTTGTGGTGATGTGGGTCACATTGCTAGGTTTTGCCCTCGAGCATCGAGTAGCTCTCAGCATCAGGGTTCCCGTGCCATGGTTCAGGCACCGAGTGTTCCACAGCCCGCCCAGCCAGTTAGAGGTGGGGTAGAGGTGCTGGAGGTGGAGGTAGAGGTCCTAGAGGTGGAGCTAAGGCCGCTAGAGGTGGAGGCCAGCCAGCGGCAGGCCGTCCCAGAGATGTGGTTCAGGGTGGTGGTGCCCAGCCCCGATGTTATGCTCTTCCAGCTAGGCCCGAGGCTGAGGCTTCCGATGCAGTTATTACAGGTACTGTTCTGGTTTGTAGCATAGATGCTTCAATTTTATTTGATCCAGGGTCTATATACTCCTATGCGTCATCTTACTTTGCACCGTATCTGGTCATGCCTAGTGATTCTTTGAGTGTTCCTGTTTATATGTCTACACCGGTGGGTGATTCTATTGTGGTAGATCAAGTCCATCGTTCATGTATTGTTGTGATTGGAGGTCTTGAGACTCGTATAGATTTGCTTCTTCTGGACATGGTTGATTTCAATGTCATATTGGGGATGAACTGGTTATCACCTTACCATGCTATCTTAGACTGTTATGCCAAGACTGTAACCTTAGCCTTACCGGGTTTACCTCGTTTGGAGTGGAGAGGGACTCCTGGTCATTCTACCCGCAGTGTTATCTCATATGTGAAGGCTTGGCGTATGGTCGAGAAGGGGTGTTTGGCCTATTTGGCCTATGTTCGTGATTCTAGTGGTGAGGTTCCTTCTATTGAGTCTGTGCCCGTTGTTCGTGAGTTTCCTGAGGTATTCCTTTCAGACCTGTCGGGTATGCCACCCGACAGGGATATTGACTTTTGCATTGATTTTGCTCCGGGCACTCAGCCCATTTCTATCCCGCCATATCGTATGGCCCCGCCTGAGTTGAAAGAGTTGAAGGAGCAGTTGTAAGACTTGCTCGAGAAGGTTTCATTAGACCTAGTGTTTCGCCTTGGGGTGCGCCGGTGTTGTTTGTTAAGAAGAAGGATGGATCGATGAGGATGTGTATTGATTACCAACAATTGAATAAGGTTATAATCAAGAATAAGTATCCGTTGCCGAGGATTGATGATTTGTTCGATCAGCTTCAGGGTGCCAAGGTATTTTCAAAGTTTGACTTGAGTCTGGCTACCATCAGTTGAGGATTAGGGCATCCGATGTCCCTAAGATAGCTTTCTGCACTCGGTACGGGAATTATGAGTTCTTGGTGATGTCATTTGGGTAGACAAATGCCCCAGCAGCTTTTATGGATTTGATGAACCGAGTGTTCAGGCCTTACTTGGATTTGTTCGTGATAGTCTTCATTGATGATATTTTGATATATTCCCGCAGTTGGGAGGAGCACGAGCAGCATCATAGAGTGGTTCTTCAGACTTTGAGGGATAGTCAGTTGTACGCCAAGTTTTCGAAGTGTGAGTTCTGGTTGAGTTCAGTTGCATTCCTGGGTCATGTTTTGTCAGCAGAGGGTATTCAGGTTGATCCGAAGAAGATTGAGGCAGTCAAGAACTGGCCTAGACCAACATCAGCTACAGAGATTCGGAGTTTCTTGGGTTTGGCAGGCTACTATCGTCGGTTTGTAGAGGGGTTTTCATCTATCGCAGCCCCGATGACCAGGTTGACCCAGAAGGGTGCCACGTTCAGATGGTCGGATGAGAGTGAGGCGAGCTTTCAGAAGCTCAAGACAGCTTTGACCACCGCACCAGTGTTGGTTTTGCCCACAGGTTCAGGGTCATATACAGTTTATTGTGATGCATCTCGTATTGGACTTGGTGCGGTGTTGATGTAGGATGGCAAGGTCATTGCCTATGCTTCGCGGTAGTTTAAGATTCATGAGAAGAACTATTCGGTTCATGATTTGGAGTTAGCAGCCATTGTTCACGCGTTGAAGATTTTGGGGGCACTATCTGTATGGCGTGGCATGTGAGGTGTTCACGGATCACAAGAGTCTGCAGTATTTGTTCAAGAAAAAGGAGTTGAATTTGAGGCAGAGAAGGTGGTTGGAGTTGTTGAAAGACTATAATATCACCATCTTATATCATCCGGGAAAGGCCAATGTGGTGGCCGATGCTTTGAGCAGGAAGTCAGCCAGTATGGGCAGTCTTGCTTATATTCCCATCGGTGAGAGACCGCTTGCTTTGGACGTTCAGGCTTTGGCCAATCAGTTCGTGAGGTTGGATGTTTCTGAGCCCAGCCGTGTGTTAGCTTGCACAGTCGCTCGTTCTTCATTATTGGAGCGTATCCGAGATCGGCAATATGATGATCCCCATTTGTGTGTCCAGAGACACGGTGCAACACGGAGGTGCCAAACAGCTTACCTTAGGTGATGATGGAGTTTTGAGATTGTAGGGTCGAGTTTGTGTGCCGAATGTGGATGGTCTTCGAGAGTTGATTTTAGAGGAGGCCCATAGCTCCCGGTACTCTATTCATCCGGGTGCCGCTAAGATGTATCAGGATTTGCGACAGCATTATTGATGGAGGAGAATGAAGAAGGATATCGTTGCATATATGGCTCGGTGTTTGAATTGTCAGCAGGTTAAATACGAGCATCAGAGGCCTGGTGGTTTGTTCCAGAAGATTGAGATCCCTGAGTGGAAATGGAAGTGTATTACTACGGACTTCGTTACTGGACTCCCACGGACTCAGAAGAAGTTCGATGCAGTGTGGGTCATTGTTGATAGGCTGACCAAGTCAACGCATTTCATTCCTGTGGCAGTCTCATATTCTTCTGAGAGGTTAGCTAAGATCTATATCCGGGAGATTGTTCGCCTTCATGGTGTGCCCGTGTCTATCATTTCGGATCGAGGTACGCAGTTTACCTCACATTTTTGGAGAGTAGTTCAGCGAGAGTTGGGCACACGGGTTGAGTTGAGCACATTGTTTCATCCTCAAACGGACGGGCAGTCCGAGCGGACTATTCAGATTTTGGAGGATATGCTTCGAGCTTGTGTCATTGACTTTGGAGGCTCGTGGGATCAGTTTTTGCCTTTAGCAGAGTTTGCCTACAACAACAGCTACCAGTCGAGTATCCAGATGGCTCCTTATGAGGCTTTGTGTAGGCAGTGTCGGACGCCGGTTGGATGGTTTGTGCTGGGAGAGGCTCGGTTGTTGGGTACGAATCTGGTTCAGGATGCCTTGGACAAGGTCAGGATTATTCAGGATAGGCTTCGTACAGCTCAGTCCAGGCAAAAGAGCTATGCCGACCGCAAGGCTCGTGATTTGGCTTTCATGGTCGGTGAGCGGGTATTGCTTCGAGTGTCGCCTATGAAGGGCGTGATGAGATTTGGGAAGAAGGGCAAGCTTAGCCCTAGGTTCATTGGCCCGTTTGAGATTCTTGATCGAGCGGGAGAGATGGCTTATAGACTTGCGTTGCCGCCGAGCTTATCAGCCGTGCATCCAGTGTTTCATGTGTCCATGCTTTGGAAGTATCATGGCGATCCATCTCACGTGTTAGATTTCAGCACTGTCCAGTTGGACAAGGACTTGTCTTATGAGGAGGAGCCGGTAGCTATTCTAGACCGGCAGGTTCGTCAGTTGAGATCGAAGAGTTTTCCTTCTGTTCCTGTTCAGTGGAGAGGTCAGCCTGCTGAGGCATCAACCTGGGAGTCCGAGTCCGATATGCGGAGCCGTTATCCCCATCTTTTCCCCGACTCAGGTACTTCCTTCTTCAGTCCGTTCGAGGAAGAACGATTGTTTTAGAGGTGGAGGATGTGATGACCCAAAAGGTCATCACTTGTTTTTAAATTAAATTCTGCGTTTTGAGGCCTTAAAAACCTCTTTCAGCATCACCTCAATTTGCGTGCGCAGTCCGAGCGCGTAGCCGGAAAGTCTATATGTGAAAATCTGTGAAAAATGATAAAATTTGGCTTTAAAAATGAATTAAGTTGACTTCGGTCAACATTTTGGGTAAACGGACCCGGACCCGGACTCGTGATTTGACTGTCCCGGATCCGTAGGAAAATATGGGGCTTGGGCGTATGCCCGGAATCGAATTCCGAGGTCCCAAGCCCGAGAAATGAATTTTTAAAGAAAATTATTTTCTGAAATTATTTATGAGATTTGGAAATGAATTGTGATTTGAACTTGATGGTATCGGGCCCGTATTTTGGTTCCGGCGCCCGGTACAGGTCTTATATGTGATTTAAGATAAGTCTGTGAAATTTGGTAAGAAACGGACTTGAAACGACGTGAATCGGATCGTTTTTGAGAAAATTGGAAATTTGAAGTTCTTAAGAAAATCTCATGATTTTGATACAAAATTCATAGTTGTTGATGTTATTTTAGTGATTTGAATTCAGGATCAAGTCCGTATGATGTTTCTAGGTTGGTGTGCATGTTTGGTTTGGAGCCCCGAGGGCTCGGGTGAGTTTTGGATAGGCCACGGGGTGAAATTTTGGACTTAAGGAATTGTAGGCCTGCAGGCTTCGCATTTGCGAAGCCTGGCTCGCAAATGCGAGTTCCCAAATGCGAAGGCCTCGTCGCAAATGCGATCAAAGGCCCAGGCCAGCTACCTCGCAATTGCGAGGAAATCCATCGCAAGTGCGATGCCTCCCCTCTTAGCCAGTAGTCGCAAATGCAACGCAATCTTCGCAATTCCCATCTCGCAAATGCGAGATGTTCTTCGCAATTCCCAGCATAGCAGAGGTCGGGGTTCGCAATTGCGAACCCCTGTTCGCATTTCCCATATCTGCGACCTGCAACTTTTATACTTAGCCGAAAATCAACCATTTTTCACATCTTTTCATAACACAAACTCCCTAGGGCGATTTTCCAAGAACAACTCTTCTTCCAAATCGATTGTAAGTCAATTTTAACTCGTTTCCTTCAATCATTAACATCTTTTAACATGATTTCAACTCAAAATCGATGATTTCCATGGGGGAATTTGGGTGTTTTGGGTAGAACCTAGGTTTTTTAAAAATTGGGGATTTGGACCTCGATTTGAGGTCCGATTTCAAAACAAATTATATATTTGAGTTCGTGGGGGAATGGGTAATCTGGTTTTGGTTCGAACCTCGAGTTTTGACCATGCGGGCCCGGGGGTGATTTTTGACTTTTGGGGTAAAACTTTAAGAAACTCATTTTCATGCATTAGGATTGATTCATTTAGCGTTTATTGATGTAACTAAGTAACTTGTGACTAGATACGAGCGAATTGGTGGTGGAATCAAGGGGTAAAGCAATAGTTGAGACGTGAATTGTGTTCGTGGCATCGAGGTAAGTGTTTGGTCTAACCTTAGCTTGAGGGATTAGGAGTCGAGTCCTATTTGCTATGTGGTAATTCTTGAGTACGACGTATAGGCATGGTGACGAGTATCTATGTGTTGGTGTCTAGCATGCCCGTGAGTCTCTTAATGTGATTTTTTATGACTTCGTCGTATTATTCATATCTTGGTGATGATTTTTAATTGTTAGGCAAAGTTCGTGGAAGTAATTGTGATGTTTGATCAATGAGGAGCGTTGGCTCAAGTTGTATAACGAATTGTGAAAGTATGAGCGATAATTGAAACCTTTGGAGCATTGGCTCGAGTTGTGAAGTGAATTGTGAAACGAAGGTGAGAAAGAGAAAAGAATTGTTATGTTGACTCCCTTGCCGGGATGTTGTTATTGTTGTTTTGAGGTTGTCCCTTGTCGGACTTGTTGTTGAATTATTGTTCCCTTGCCGGGATTCTTATTGCAAATTCATTCATTTCCTTGCCTATTTGTTTGTGATTGTTGTTTGGGTGAGGAAGAGAGTTAAAGCACGAAGGGTGATGCCGTGCATTGTTTTGGTAAGAGAGTGTTAAAGCACGAAGGGTGATGCCGTGCCTGATTTTGTGAGGAAAGAGTGTAAAGCACGAAGGGTGATGCCGTGCTGCACGATGTACCATTCCGTGCCGATTATATTGATTATATGGTGACGACGAGAGTAAAAGCACGAAGGGTGATGCCGTGCACATTTTCATTACTTGATTGTTTTGGTGAGGAAGAGAGTAAAAGCACGAAGGGTGATGCCGTGCATTTATTGTTTTCTGGCTCTTTGTTGATATTCGAGATATATTGTTTCTTCCATTTACCTGCTATCTTTCTATACTGGATTGATATCTCCCCCACAGCATGCTTCCCCTCCCATACTTGACTTTTTTTATTTCTGTATTCCTTTTCCGTTGTATATAGTTGAATTGCACATGTTATTTGGTAGTCTGGTCCTAGCCTCTACACTACCTCGCCGAGGTTAGGCTAGGCACTTACCATCACATGGGGTCGGTTGTGCTGATACTACACTCTGCACTCTTTTGTGCAGATCCCAGTGCTGTTGACTTTGGACCGTAGATTGAGTGGTTACCTTCAGTCCACGCGGAGATCCAAGGTAGACCTGCAGGCGTCCGCAGGCCCTGGCGTTTCCTCTATCACTTATTTCCTGCTTCATCTCTTTGATTCTGAGACAGTATATCTTTTATTTTCAGACTTTGTATTTAGCACTCTTAGATCGTCTGTGACACTGTGACACCAGTTCTGGGTGGTTAAGGCTTAATCGGTTGTAATAGCTACATGTTCAGATATTTTATTGCTTTCTTCCGCTTATTCTAAATTTTCCGCTGTTTACACGTTATTTCTTTATAATTGTTAAAAGAAAATAATTGGATAATGAAGTAATTAGTTCAAAGAATTGGCTTGCCTAGCTCACATTAGTAGGCGCCATCACAACTCTCGAGGGTGGGAAATCCGGGTCGTGATAAAAAGGGAGTAAGGGCAGATTTTAAAAAAGTTTGATTTCAGAAGAAACAAGGTTTAGAACACAGAATTGCATTCAGAAAACAACAAAGTTTGCAAAGTACATAGTTTCAAACAGGTAAATTCAGAAGAGAGACTTAATTACACTAAGGGAGCATGTTGACATTTAAGACAACCGTTGTTTAATCACAGAAATAAATTAGGCAAAGCTGTCAGATCACCACATGACATATTAACGGACAGGGCACATGAGCAACAAATTAGAACAAATTAACTAATTACATGCTTGTAGTATCCTAAGAATGCAAGGTTCGAAACAGGTGCAGGATTAACAAACAATGTGCCCAGACAAATTTGAATATTAAGCTAACTTATAAGAGGATTCATATTTTTCAAAATAGCTAATCTCAAACTAACATTATTAACCATAAGAGAGCCATAGGAGCATAAAAAGTAGAATCATGCTAAAAATAAGGTTCAAGACATGCTGTTTAAGTAACACCGATTATGAAAAACATGGAAAATGAAACAACAAGGGATTAGGGCTTACCTGTTAAGCAAGAAAGCAAGTAGATATGCTACAACAGTTAAGTTTCAGAATCTCTTGGCCTTGGCTTTTAGCCGGCCAAGACCAGAAACAATGAGCACAGAATCAGAGTAAAAGAACTAAGTATTAGTGAGAGTATGAGAGTTCGAGTCTTGTCTAAAGGGGGAGAGGTGGAAGGGTTTAAATAGTATTCAATCAGGCAAACAAATAAGGGAAGAAATCAAACATACACAAATAAGGAAAGAAAATAAATCCAGAATCAATTTAAGTCAGAGTTCAGTCAATTAACGAGTAATCAGGCAAGTACTACTTAGAATAAGGTAAGTAACATATAGAATCAATTATCGATCAGCAAGTAAGGTAAAGAATTAAAGGAACAAGGTAGGGTGAACAAAATAAGGAAAATATCAGTACTATACGAGAAAGGAAAGAGTAAACGGAAGTCAGTGAAAGGTTTCAACCCTAATTTTCGGGTAAAACCATAAAATCAACAGAGATAAAAGGCAAGAGTCTCATGCTTCATAGGATGAACATAGAAGGGAACATGTTTACAGAATACACAATCGAAACAGATCTGGCCCCAAAATAAAAAAAGGTTTGAAATCCTAATTTTAGGTAAGCCATAAAATCGATAAAAACAAAGGTAAAGAATCAAGTATTTTAGTAAAATGAACATAGACAGGGGTTATTCATAGAACCGAACCAGATCTGGTTCGATTAAAGAAGATTTGAAACCCTAAATTGGGTAACTAAAAGATTTAACAAAAAATAAGCAGATTTATACGAAATAACAGAAAAATAAGGTGAAAACTAGTTTTGGGTTTGAATCGGAAAGATCTTAAAACCCTAACCTTAGAGTTAAGTAAGAATCCACAAGATATATGAAAATACTCGTACTTACAGAGGTTAGAGTGAACACAGACGGAAATAATCAACAGGTTAGAGATTTTGAACCAGATTTGGTTCGGATCTCTCCAAATTTGCTTGCCATTTTAGGCAAGCTATTATGTAACACCAAAGAACGGGTATCCAGTAAGGAAATAGGACCAAATAAGGTTAGGAATCACAGGTTGATTCCATTTCTGGGGTTAGAATCTGAGGGGAGATGGGAGTGAGTCGTTAGGGTTTCAGAAGAGAAAGGGGGGGGGGGGGAGATGAGAGAGTTTGAGGGCGGCGGAATGGGTGAAATGGGGTTAGGGTTAGACCGGGTAGGATATAATTAAAAGGGGTTGGGGTGCTGTGAGCCCTTGATCTGCAGAGATCAACGACTGTGATTTTGAAAAGCGAATTGGGTCGGGTTTTTAAATGGGTATGGGTCTGGATTAATGGGTATTTGGGTATTGGGTATTAGGGTATTGGGATGATGTATTAGGCTGGGGTAATGGGTAGTGTATAGGTCCGAAATTAATTAAGAAAAAAGGGGCTAAATTTTAAATACCTAATTAAATAATTTATAAAAAATAATTAATAAATAACAAAAGTATCACTCGTGCATGAAAATGATTTAAAATAATTATTTAAAATTATAAAAACATAAAAAGTCATTTTTTGTGTAAATAATATAATTATGCATATATATGGGCTATTATTGCAAAATATGCAATTTTAGCCTAAGGATGCAAAATAAGTATATATAAAAATATTTAAAGCTTAATATGGATATAAATGATCAAAAAAACTTAAATTATAAATCATATAAAATTATTTGTGATACAATTAATAATTATTTATATAAAAATACAGGAATAAATTGATTAAAAGCCTTTAAAATTATGGAAAAATACTTGGTGATGCCCATGCACTATTTTGAAGGTATATACGTGTATTTGATAGACATGAGGGAAAAACTGGGTATCAACAGAGATATCACAACCTAAGTAAAATTCAAGATGGAGTATTGATGTCTTACCCTGTTCAGCGCCTGTTACGCCTCATTGAAGAGACACGATGCGCCCACCTCGTTCATCTTTGCCTGGTCCTCCTTGGTCACCAGGCATCGGAGGTAGCTGGATATGCCCACGGGAGCATATAGAACCCGAGCATCCTCGGGGACAGTAAGAATAACCGCTCTCTTGCGACCAGGGTCCACACTTGTAGCGGGAAACTGATTAATCAATTTTGGGCTCGAACTCGGCCCGCCGGCTTCCGAAGATATGTCCTTCTTCGGGACTTCTAGGTCGCCCTACTCGGAAAAATCTTCCAAAGTGGACGAGTCCACACCATCGAAGGAAGAATGAGGAGGCTTGTCCGCGCTATGAACCCCTTCATTTGACTTCTCTTTTCCTGCTTGGGCCTCCTCAAGCATGGACTCGGTGTAGGAAGACGTCTTCATAATGTCTATTACACTATGCGTTTCCTTCGAAGAGGAGCCGGCTTCTAGGGGGTCCTAACCTCTTTATCCATATCGGTCTCTCGAGACTGAGAGAGGTCTGCCTCGTGGATCTCCCCCTCGGCTGCCGCCTATTCCCCGCTGAGGGTTGATCCGTGGGCGACAAAAATATCATCCTCTTCGGACTCATCCCTAAACGGAGAAGTGAGTCAGAATCTAGCACCCGGGAGTTGGTGCTCTTCTTGGGCTTACGAGCCCTGGAAGCCGCCCTCTTCCTTGGCTTCACCTCGGAGCTTGGGGAGCCCGAAGACTTTCTCTTCCTCTTCTTCTTTTCCCCCGCAGCAGCCTTGGGCTGTCCTGTAATGGAAGGATCAACAAATAGGGACACATCCTCGCTCGCTTTGAATGGCCTAAGTTCAGTGGTCTTAGGTAAACCTGCGAAGAAAAAAAAAGGGTTAGTGTTATGTACGTTCGGGGTGTAATAGTAACTATTCTAAGAAGAGACTTACTATGTGAACGGGCCTCCCATCGACTCTTCGAAAGCTTGTGCCATGAGCGCTCAAATACGATATCTGCTTGCAGATGACTTCGATCTACTTCTTGATCCAGGGACCGCATTGGGAACCCAGGCAACAGCTGCACGATCACAAATATTGACGGTAAGAAAGGAAACAAAGAAAACTCGACACTTAAGGAAAGAGTATACTTATGAGATGCATTCCACTTCTCGGGGAATGGCAGAAATTTGGAAGGGATCAAATCTTCAGTCTTCACCCGAACGAAGTGCCCCTGCCAGCCTCGGTCTCGAACCTCGTCAATGCTTGATAAAGGGGCTTTGCTGGCCCAATGAATGAACTTGATTAGTCCCCATCGGAAAATTCAAGGACTATATAGACGGAGCAGGTGGTCGATGATGAACTGACGAGACTCGGCGTTATTCTCAAAGTAACTGAGGAGGATCATGATCCTCCAAAGAGACGGGTGGATTTTTCGAAGACACACCTCGTATCTCTTGCAAAAGTCCAAAATAACTAGGTCTACCGGGCCCAGTGTGAAGGGATAAGTGTAAACACTTAAGAACCCCTTCACGTGAGTGGTGATATCGTCTTCAGGTCCTTACCTCCCTAGTTATAGTCCTCTCGGACAACGGGAAGGGTATCTTCGATGACAGAGCATATGTACCTCGATGCCCCTTCACCTCGGTCTTGTTTGGATAAGGCTTTCTCAACTTTGAAGTCGTCTAAGATCGAGCAGCCCCCAAGAATAAAGCTCTTAACGGGGGGCTCTAGGGTCGATTCGGTGGCAACCACTTTGGGAGCAACCTCCTCGAGAGCAGCCGTCTCGAGAACAACCATTACTATATGAGAAGATGAAAAGGCATCCTGTTGGGGGACTGATTTGGAAGTTATATCCATTACTATCTGAGAAAGTTTGGAAATTTAAAGAAAAAATATGAAGGTTAAAAGAAACGCGTTTGAAGGATGAAGAGACGAGTATGAAGATTTGAAGGTAGGATAAGGATCTGGGTAAGAACCTAAGAACAATAATGAAGATTTGAAGATCAAAGATGAGGATATGAAGGTTTGAAAGACTTGGTAACAGCTGGAAAATTCGAAGGTGGAAGTCTAGATCGGAAAGTGGAAAAAGAGCAAAGGGTAGAAGCTTTTATATGGGAAATACGTGACGTTTCGCATTCGGGGGAAACCAGCCAATGGTTGACGCATGTCCAAAGTAAGAACGACATGACTGATGAGACATTTCGGCTTCTTTGTCTTTTCGGTTGTAACGTACGAAGGAAGGAACCGGGAACATCTATCGTTTCGGGGAACCTACTCTCTGAGAAATAAGGGGACTATCTGTATACGGGTAAAACCGAGAGTAACCGACATCTATACGGGCATGATTATATGGGTCAGAATCGAAGTCGTGACGCCTCATACTAAGGTCCGAACGGAGAGGTCGCCACTGGGCTTGATAAGGCATTACTTTTCTGATCCCGGAACGAGCTCCGAGACCTCGGAAAATACGGTAACGGTTACGTACGACCAATAGAGGTCCGTGATATTCGCACCCCGTCGGACATCACAGCGCAGATCTCGGCCCGTATCGTCAACATATCAGTGATTAACGAAAAAGAGGAATTTTTTACCTTTCTTAGAATTGTACTAGGGGTGAAATTCTCCTACTATATAAAGAGGGGTAGTTTTATTTAATGGACACATTGTAACATGCATACCAAGGCAATATAATTTTATTTTTACTATTCTCTAGCTACAGCAAAGCTATTACTTTACTGTTTGTGATTCATTCTCTATTGGCTCCGAACCGAGGGTCCGATCGAGGGTAAAACCATTGTCCAACCCAAGTTCAATTTGGCCATAGCATTACAACTGGTTTGGTTATTTATTTTGTCTTTCATTTGTTTATCTAACATTCTTTATTACTTGTGTTGAATCAATCCACATATCCTTAAAACCGCGTACAAATATATCTAATCACTAATTCGGTTGTTGTCTCTTTATTAAGCATCTTCTACATGAAAAACGATCCAGTCAAGTAATCTTGCCTCAAGTAATGTTCAATAGTTATTTAGATATATGACATGTGGATCATAAAATAACTAATGGCTAAAAATCATATCAATTCCTATACTTATTAAAAAAATTAAAAATGAAAATAATATAGTAGCAATAGCCGTAATCTAATCATGTTTATTAATTAAACTGCTAAATAAAGTAAAATGCAGTGCTCTCTATAAATGATTATATTGGAATGATATTTCTTCTATTTTTCGAAAGCAATTTTACAAATAACATATTAAATTACAAATACAAGTATCCATATTTTTTATGTACTTGGTGCCAAATATTATCAAATTTCTTAACAATAATTCTTCAGAAAATTCATCTGGTTTCCGTATTTTGCTTTATTTTATATTTTTGAAGTAAGAAACTTGATTGATCATAATGGCGGTTGTTAGTAATTTTTTGCTAGTTTTAGTTCTTTTGATAAGTATAGGAATTAAAATGAATCTTAACCATTGATTATTTTATGATCCATATGGCATAAATGGAAAAGTTCATTGAAGATTACTTGAGGCAATATCACTTGCCTGGATCTTTTTCCCTTCAACATATGTTCATATTGCTCTTTGATTATGATCTATATTGGCACTGAATTTTCTAATATATTTATACTTACTACAATTATAATAAATTATTATCGTCAAACTAACATAAACAAATAGTAAAAATAGATGAGAAATACTAGTTTTAAAGTATTCAATTATTAGTTTTTGAATATATGATATCCTTTAGTATGTCATCACTAGATAAATCAATTAAAATGATTGTTTGTTATAGATATATTTGATGGTTATATGAAATATTTAGAATGTTAGATAACTAAAGCCAAATGTTAAATTACACTTTTTTGGACCTAGGTTTCAGGGGTTGACTTGGTTCTTTTGTCTTTTTTTTTGTGTGTGTGTTGTTCATAAATGTCATAATCTAACATTTATGTGCAAAAATGAGACGCCCTTTTTGTGGTGTCAACTTTTTGTTGGAAGGTCACATGCTTAATAGATGACCTATTTCGTTAGCTTTTGTAAGGGCTTAAGTTTGCGGTTTCACTTATGCATACTTTTTTAATCAATAAAACTTAGGAGTTTCAATTAACCTCAATCATATAACATGCATACATCTCATTATTCTTTTTTCTTTGAAAAAAGTAGGATTGAAACTCAGAATTTTAGATAAGTAGAGCAAATTATGAAATTTGAAATGGCATATCATGAATTACTTTGCTTAAATTGAACCAACTCTAATTAATCGGTCTCACTGGACTGCATCTGATAGGTTTACGTTTAAGTTTCAATGATGACAATATTATCTTATGTTATATTTTCAGGACAAACAAAAAGGAAAGGATGAAGATGCTTAGCAAAATTGCTACTAAGGAAGATTCAGTTACTGCATTGATATTCAATCAAGAAGCAGTTGACTCATCCTTAATCAATGAAAGAATGAAGATTCAGTTACTGCATTAATGATCAATCAAGAAGCAGATTGACTCAATCAAGGGAACTCACATTACCAATCATGGTCACTCCAGTTTTGAAGATCGTGCTTGCGAATTAATCTCTCCTTGAATTCAGCTGTGACAAGGAAGGTCACATTCGAATCTGGGCCAGTCAAAGAGCAAGATTCGAAGAGGCACCCTTTGGGTCAAATCCCTTAATTAAAGATCCCGTGCCTCCAATTTCGAAAAGGACTCAACGGCTCTTTTCTCTTCTATAAGAAGGCTGCTCTCTCAAGAAGAAGATCACGCAACTACAAAAAGTGTATCCCAAATCTGTCTACTTCTTAGTTGAAACACTGTAATTCTGAGTTATCAGTGTCTCGAAAGATAGAGAGATCTAGAGTACAAAAGAAAGTTGTGTCAACTGATTAGAACTCAAGTGTTGAATCTATACGTTGGTGGTAAACGGTCAATATTGTAACTTTATTCAAAGATCTTAAGGGAACCCTTGTGACCCAAGGGAAACTGGATGTAAGTACCATAATGGTACCGAACCAGTATAAATCGTGTGTGCCGTACTATTTCTCTTTACTGCTTTTGCTCTTTCTGTCTTGTGGTTAGTCAACTAATAATTATAATAGTCGACCAAATTTAACTAGGCAACAATTCACCCCCCCCCCCTCTTGTACTTTCAGTTGGTATCAGAGCAAGGCTCACAATCTTTTCTTTACCGCTAGTGAGAAAAAGATCAACGGGATCCAACACTGTTGCCGGTGCTCTCTTTCAAGAAGGAACCTCTCAGGTTCCGACCTCCTTACTTCAATGGTCATCATTTTTCTCATTGGAAAGTTCGCATGGGAACATATACCGTGTCATATGACATCAAATTATGGCGTGTGATAAAAAAGGATAACCTTCCAATTCCTCCCACGAAGGATGCAAATGGTGAAGTCATCACATCAACTGATCCTCTGGATTTGGACGATTACACTGATGAACAGGCTGCTGTTATCACTGTAAATGTAAAAGCAATAAATCTACTGTACAACGCTATTAGTGGAGAAGAATATGAAAAAATATCCAGTTGCGAGACTGCAAAAGAAATGTGGGATAAACTGGAAGTCACTATGAAGGAACCAACAAGGTGAAAGAGACTAGAATAAATCTCCTGGTTAGGGAATATGAATTATTTCAAATGAAGGATGGAGAATCTGTTGAAGAAATGTTTTCCAGATTCAGCAAAATTCTTGGAGACCTCAAATCATTTGGAAGACCTATTAAAAGTGGCGAACATGTTAGAAAAATCCTCAGAGGTGTACCTACTATCTGGCAACCAAAAGTCATCGCGTTAGAATGTCAAGATCTGGACAAAATCTCCTATGATGAACTCGGAGGTGACTTGATTGCTTTTGAGAAACTCATCTTGACAGACAAATTCAAGAGAAAAAGAAAACCATTGCTTTCAAGGCAACTATGGCTGAACCTGAAAATGAAGATGAAGTAGAAGGAGGAGAACAAGATGAAAACATTGCAGTGCTCTCGCAAGTTGTGACCAACATGATGAGAAGAAACAAAAACTACAGAAGAGGTAAGTTTAATTTCAGAAAAGGAAGGGCAAGCAATGAAACAGATAAAAATGATGGAAGATGTTACAAATATGGAAAGCTCGAACAAGTTCAAGCTGACTGTCCTGGATTAAAAAGGAAGCTTAGCAGAAATGTGCAAAAGAAGAAAGCTTTTGGAGCATGGAGTGATGAGGAGGAATCTGATCATGATGAAATTGCCAACATGTGCTTTATGGCTCTTAGCGACAATGAAGAATCAGAGAAACTTGGACTAATGGCTGACAACAACGATGAAGAAGATGATTCGAGAAGACCTTGTTCACCGTTGGATGAAGGAACTAGTGAGGTACGTACCTCTTTATGTCCAAATTGTTATGAACTTCAAGAATTTGTTGATATTGTTCTTGCAGACATAGAAAGAGTAGTAAATGAACTCAAAAAAGTCAAGAGAGAAAGAGAAAGAGAGAAGAAGGATTGGGCCCTGAAACTAGAAGTATGTGAAATTGAACGTGATATACTTCAAGAAGAAGTAAACGAACTCAGGCTTCAATTGAATGGTCTACAAAGAACCTCAAGTTCTAGTTCAGTGAAAACTGATCAGAACGTCCTTGTTAGAAAGAAAATAGCGTGTTCCTTTTGTGGTAAAAATGGTCATAGCACTAACAATTGCAGGAACATAATTAGAGCTGAAAATAATTCAAGCAACTTCAACAGCTCATCTTGCACCTACTATGGTAAAAGAGGTCACACCTCAAATCATTGCGAGTTCAAAAACAACAAGAGGTGGATTTGGAGACCAAGATCTTCAAATCAAACTAACTCAGAAAAATCTAACCATTCAGGACCCAAGCATGCTTGGGTACCTAAAAATAAATAATCTTGTTTTGCAGGAACACCGCAAGAAGAATTGAAAAGGAAAATGGTATCTCGACAGCGCGTGTTCCAGACATATAACGGGTGACAAACAATTGTTCAAATTAGTCACCAAGCTAGATGGAGGAACAGTTACTTTTGGTGACAAATCCAAAGGAAATGTTATTGGTGTTGGAAAGGTTCCTTTAAGCTCTACATGTGATGTGGATGGAGTTTACTTAGTAGATGAACTAGGGTACAATCTTCTCAGCATCAGTCAACTATGTGACAATCGAGGTTCGTTTTAAGAAACATGGCTG
>NW_017670935.1:36427-60511 GCF_001879085.1 Nicotiana attenuata
ATGGCTGTTCATAGAAAGACCAATCAGGTAACATCATTCTCTCTGGTAATAGGAAGAAATGTCTATACTATCAAAACCTTAGAAAACTTGGGGATCAGATTTGTCTATCTTCTATAATTGAAGATCCTTGGGTTTGCATAGAAAACTTGGCATGCAAATATGCACACCCATTTAAAAACTTTCAAAACATGACCTTGTGTTGGTCTTCTCAAAATTGGATTTTTCAAAAGATCATATCTGTGATGCATGTCAATTAGGAAACAAACTCGATCCTCTTTCAAAGTCAAAAAACATTTGTTCAACCTCTAAACCTCTTCAACTGCTGCATATGGATTTATTTGGCCCCATCTCTCTCGTGGCCCTAACACTGCTCTTTGTGAAGAATTTGCTCTTTCCATGAAAGGTGAATTTGAAATGAGCATGATGGGAGAACTAACCTTCTTCCATGGACTTCAAATCAAGCAGTCTCCTAAAGGAATTTTCATCAGCCAAACTAAGTACACCAAGGAGCTTATCAAAAAGTTTGGAATGAAAAATGCTAAGGCTATTGGCACTCCTATGAGTCCAACTACTGTGCTAGATGATGACAACAATGGAAAAATGGTTGATGAAGCCATGTATAGAGGGATGATTGGATCTCTACTTTATTTAACTGCTAGCCGACCAGATATTATGTTTAGTGTATGTAAATGTGCTAGATTTCAGTCAGCTCCTAAGGAATCTCATTTGACTGCTGTTAAACGCATTATTAGATATTTAATTGGTACTACTGAATTCGGCCTATGGTATGATCATACTAACAATTTCTCCTTAGGAGTCTTTTCAGATGCTGATTTTGCAGGAGACAAAACTGATAGGAAAAGTAGCATTGGGACATGTAAATTGCTGGGAAATGCCTTAGATCTTGGCACAAGAAGAAACAAAATTGTGTTGCTCTTTCAACAACTAAGGAAGAATACCTAGCTGTTGGAAGTTGTACACAAGTTTTATGGATCATGCATCAACTTCTTGACTATGATTAATGTCTTACTGCTACTCCTATTTTTTGCGACAACACCAGTGCTATATGTCTATCTAAAAATTATGTGCATCATTCTAGAGCAAAGTATATAGAAATTAAATATCATTTTATTTGTGATCATGTTGCAAAAGTTGATATTGCATTAGAGTTCATTAGCATTGATTCTCAACTTGTTGATATTTTCACTAAACCTCTTTTAGAAGAAAGATTTCTATCCTTCAGAAAAAGATTGGCATTTTGCCATATTTATAAACCATTACCTTTTAAATGGTTAAATTATTTTACACGCTTTCAGTATATTTTATTTCCTTAATTATCCATGTACTAATTAATTTTACTGTGTAAGTGTAATTATTACTTGCATTCATTCAGAACCATCACCTCTGTCTGTACTTGACCCTTCCGGTAACCAAGACGCCCTTTCACTTATCTCAAATCTTCTGTTAAAACCGTCCTCTTCCAAAAACTCTCCTCATTCTCTACCAAACCACCGAATTTTCCATGGCCAAAAGAAACCCTTCCTCTGCAACCAGACGAAGCCGTAGGTTTCAAAAACCTCTCAATACAGAAGAAACGGTGGATGTAGAATCATCCATTGACTCAGATCCTCTCAAAACTGACAATGATAGTAGTGCCTCATCTGAAAATCACCCCATTAGCCAGAAAAAGGCCGGAAAACGACCCATGGAGCAAACCCCCAAAAAGGCTGCATGCAAAAAAGGGCAAGGTAGAACGCTTGGATTTTGGTCCAGAAGACAAGCTGATCTTCTATGGCCTCAGTGAAAAGGCAAGGTTTAAGTCCTATAAGTGAAAATCCATGGCTTATGGACGCTTTGTAAGTCTCTCTCTTATGCAAAGTCTTCATTGTGATGTGACTGCAATTTTTTATTTTCAGCACCTTTCCCCTCTATTTGACAGTCTTGGAAATTCTGTGTATGAAGAACGTGTGAGAATGTTTTATGCAAATCTGTTTGTGAATGATAAGGATGACTTAGAATCTATGGTCTTAAGAACTAGAATTGTGTTGGACTCCTACCAATTTGAAAAGATCTTTTCTGCCAAATTTAGTGGGTATGATGTGTTTGTCCAGAATTCTTGGCCCAAAGACTTTGAAGTGTCTCTTGAAGAAGCCAAAATTTTCTTGTCTGATAACCCCCCTGACATTGGCCCTAAAAATCTGAATTTTGAACACCGTGTTTTGGCCCACATGATTTCCACTACTCTCCTTCCCAGGTCTGGGTCCCTAAGTTCGTTGTCCACTAGAGATATCTTTGTCCTCTACTGCCTGGTCAACAACAAACGTCTTAATTGGTTTGTATGGATTCGTCAATACATGCTTGAGAGTATCAGGGATATTTCCTCTTCTGCTGCTTGTCTGCGCTATGGTATTCTTATCTCCCATATTCTGGAAGTTATGAAGGTTGACTTGGCACCCTTCACACCCAAGCACATCTCCAGTACTTATGATAAAACTGCATTTTCTATGATGGGATACTCATTGGGTGAAAGTGGATGGGTTAAGAGGGCCAAGGTTGAAAGTGCTCCAGCTCCGGTTGATGTTCAAGTTGATCAACCAGTTCCTCAGTCGACTACCTCCCCGAACCTTCCGCACATTCAACAACACCTTGATGAAGTCAAGCTGCTACTGGTGGGAACGAAAGAATAGGTAGATAAGATCAGAGATGTCACAAAGGAGACAGGTTCAGACGTAGCAAAGCTACGGATAGACATAGGAGCTACAAGGAGACTGGAACCAGGGCCTTCAATTCTATGACTGAAAAGATGGAAAAGCTCGTCAAGGATGTTGAAAAATCCTATGACTCATTCTGCACCAAAGTGATCAACACCCTCAAATACTTTCTGGGACGTCATTAATTATCTCTGGTTGTTTCTGTGACAAACAACTTATGTTTTTTTTGCTGTTTTTGATGGTGGCCTTTAGACAATTATTTTTTGGTCTGTACTAACTGCTTTGAGTTTGCTCTGAGTTTCTGTACATTATATTACTCTTTCCTTTTTAATTGATATCAAAGGGGGAGAAAAAAATGTGAGTAAACACTCAGGGGGAGACATGAGCACAGCTTTCAAAACATAGGAACAATTCAAGGGAAGCACTAGCTCAGGGGGAGCAACTCCTTAAAAGGGAAGTATCTTAATTTACTTTAAATTTGTTTACTCCTTCTTTATTGTCGTCATCATCAAAAAGGGGGAGATTGATAGGTTTATGTTTAAGTTTCAATGATGACAATATTATCTTATGTTATATTTTCAGGACAAACAAAAAGGAAAAAATGAAGATGCTTAGCAAGATTGCTACTAAGGAAGATTCAGTTACTGCAGTGATATTCAATCAAGAGGCAGATTGACTCGTCCTTAATCAATGAAAGAATGAAGATTCAGTTATTGCATTAATGATCAATCAAGAAGCAGATTGACTCAATCAAGGGAACTCAGATTACCAATCATGGTCACTCCAGTTTTGAAGATCGAGCTTGCGAATTAATATCTCCTTGAATTAAGCTATGACAAGGAAGGTCACATTCGAATCTGGGCCAGTCAAAGAGCAAGATTCGAAGAGGCACCCCTTGGGTCAAATCCCTTAATTAGAGATCCTGCGCCTCCAATTTCGAAAAGGACTCAACGGCTCTTTTCTCTTCTACAAGAAGGCTGCTCTCTCAAGAAGAAGATCACGCAACTACAAAAACTGTATTCCAAATCTGTCTACTTCTTAGTTCAAACACTGTAATTCTGAGTTATCAGTGTCTCAAAAGATAGAGAGATCTAGAGTACAAAAGAAAGTTGTGTCAACAGATTAGAACTCAAGTGCTGAATCTGTACGTTGGTGGTAAACGGTCAATATTGTAACTTTATTCAAAGATCTTAAGGGAACCCTTGTGACCCAAGGGAAACTGGATGTAAGTATCACAACGGTACCGAATCAGTATAAATCGTGTGTGCCTTACTATTTCTCTTTACTGCTTTTACTCTTTCTGTCTTGTGGTTAGTCAACTAATAATTATATTAGTCGACCAAATTTTAACTAGGCAATAATTCACCCCCCCCCCCTTGTACTTTCAGTATCCATGTGATTAGTTGATAAGAAGATCTAGTTGGTTTCAGTTAATGACATTTAACGGTTACTTTGTGATTTTCTTAGCACCTTTGTCTTTCTTTTCCCCTGGACTCTAACGGTTAACTGTCACGACCCAAAATTCCCATCGTTGGTACCATGATGGCTCCTAACATTTCACTTGCCAGGCAAGCCAACATTAATGATCATTAAGACAATTCTTAAACCTTTTAGTGTTTAACAACATTAAGCCATAACAAGTTAAAAGGAGTGTGGAAATCCATAAATATCTTAATACTTATACACAACTACCCAGAATCTGCAGCCACAATTCACGAACTTCTAAGACTTAACTACAAGTAATTTTTCTGAAGGAAATACAACTATTTTTGATACAAATGAAACAGTAAAGAGAATGTATAGAAGGGGACGCCAGGGCTTGCAGACGCCAACAGGAGTACCTTGGGTCTCCTATCAAATGAAGCCAGCAGCTAATCTTAGGATCAACTCGGTCAGGTACCAAAATCTGCACAGAAAGTGCAGAGTGCAGTATCACTACAATCGGTCCTATGTATTGGTAAGTGTCGAGCCTGACCTTAGTGAAGTAGTGACGAGGCTAAGACAAGACACCCACAAAACTAACTTGTGCAGTATAACAATATATATACCAATAACAACAATAAAAGAAACAAGACAAGTAATATTGGGAGGGGGACATGCTAAGGGGATTACAAGATAAAGGATCACAACAGAATTAAGAACTTTTATCAACCGACATGATTAGAACAGATAAGATCCAATAACCACAGCAAAAGAAAGTACCCGGCATCACCCTTCGTGCTTTTACTCTCAACCTCACCAAAACAAGGAACGGCACGACATCACCCTTCGTGCTTTTAACACTCACAATATTGCACGGCATCACTCTTTGTGCATTAACCCTTACAAAATATAGCACAGCATCACCCTTCGTGCATTAACACTCTCCCTCACCAAAATAAGGAACAATAACATCAGGGAGATAGAAATATCAAGAACAAGTCTTACTGCAATATTTGGTTCCACAATACCAACCTCAACTTTGAATTAATATTCAATCAATACCAAAATCCGTAAATATGATAAGAACAATCAACATAACGATAAACTAGTCTAAGCATGAATAATATGATCACAGAAAGCTACAATTTCCTGAATAAGACTCACTCGCATGCTATGACTCGACAACAACGCATAGGTACTCGTCACCTCACCTATATGTTGTACTCAACATTCAAACATGTAGCAAATAGGCATAAGACCTAATCCCTCAAGACAAGGTTAACCAAGACACTTACCTCGCTCCAACGGCCAAACTCAAAGCTCAACCATCGCTTTTCCCTTCACACAAGCCTCCGGACCAATAGAATCTAGCAAATTACCAACCAAACGATTCAATTTAAGCCTTAGAAACTACCCACGATAGCAAATGATTCAATTTAGCTGATTTTGGAAAAAGTCAACAGCCGGGCTCGCTTGGTCCAAACCCGAAATTCGGACCAAAACCCGATCACCCATTCACCCCCGAGCCCGGATATATAATTGGTTTTAAAATCCGACCTCAATTTGAGGTCTAAGTCTCCAATTTTTGAAATTCCTAGTTTCTACCCAAAAATCCCAATTCCACCATGAAAACCTTAGATTCTAGGTTGAAATCCTGAAAAATATAGTGAAAGATTGAAAGAAACAATTATAAAATCACTCACCTATGATTTGGGGAAGAAAAGTTCTTTGGAAAATTGCCTCTTGTGTATTAGGTGTTGAAAATTTGAAGAATGGGAGAAAAATCCCGTCTAACTCACTTATACATAGCTGCAGATGTCGCAAATGCGACCTAGGCTTCGCAAATACGAAGCCCGCAAATGCGAGAAAAGTATCGCAAATTGGAACCTGTCGCATTTCTGCTGCCTTCGCAAATGCGAACATATTGTCCGCAAATGCGATGCTGTAGGATCGCAAATGCGACCTCCTTTTTCGCAAATGCGAAGATCCCTTCCCCCAGACCAGCTTTGCAAATGCGAGGTTTTCTTCGCAAATGCGAGTTCTGCAGGTCTGAAGCACACCAGCTATGATTTCTAAGTTCATTTCACTCCGTAGCCTATCTGAAACTCACCCGAGCCCTGGGGGATCCAAACAAAACAAGCACATAAGTCTTAAAACATCATACGGACTTGCTCGCACGATCAATTCGCCAAAATAACACCTAGAACTACCAATTTATCACCAAATCGAATGAAATTTTCAAGAAAACTTTGAAACTTCTAATCTCTCAACCGGACGCTCGAATCACGTCAAACCAATTCCGTTTCTCACCAAATTTTACAGACAAGTCATAAATATTTTATTTCACCTGTACCGGTCTTCGGAATCAAAATATGGACCTGGTACTAACAAGGCCGAACATCAATCAATTCTTAAAAATTGTATTAGATTTTCAGACTTTTAATTTTTAATAAAAATTCATATCTTGAGATAGGGACCTCGGAATTCGATTCCGGTCATACACCCAGGTCCCATATTTTAATATGGACCCACCGGAACCGTCAAAACATGGGTCCGCGTCCGTTTACTCAATTCGTTGACCGAAGTCAGCCAAAATTAACTTTTAAGACAAAAATTCTTGTTTTTATCCGTTTTTAGCATATAAACCTTTCGGGTCAATACCCGATCTGCGCATGCAAATCGAGGACGGCTAGAGTGAGGTTCTAAAGGTTTCGAAATACAGAGTTTGGTTCTAAATCATAGATGACCTATCGGGTCATCACATTAACAAACAAAATTAAATCAACAGTTATTCCATGAAAATCCCATTTTACTCCCTCGAAACAAGAATTGAGTTCATGTCATATTCTCTCGTCATGAAACATGATCAAATGCCAATGATATACTTTAACCTTGCTATCTCTTTGTGCCATTCCTATTGCAGTACTAAGCGGGGTCCTTTTTGGTTACCGGAACAAGGACGGTGCTAAACTCGGGATAGAATATGAAACTGTATTATTTCATGTTTGATTATGTATATTAGTTAATCCTAAGATAAATTTTATATCGAATGACAGGATTAACTATCTTATATAGAAGGTGGGATAGCTACTCTTATGAGATAATTCAACCCATAAGTTATCCTTATCTCTCCACAATTGAACCAAACAACCCTAAGGAATTAGTTATGCTCATAATCAGGAATTAACAAATTTCCACACACACTGCGAGAGACCCATTATATCAAGATTCATGGGTATCATCCGACATTGCACCATGGAAACTTTTCACTATTTAATATGAATACATTACTTTTTTTTTTAAATAATAACATGTATAGGTACAATACTTTGATACTGTCTCAAAATACTGTAAAGTAAATACCTATTTGAGATGGTAAAAGAGTATCAATTTGACATAGGAAGTACATAGTTCAAGCTTAAACTTGTGTATAAGTTGAGTTATAACAATAAGTCGACACCACTTACACCGAATTATTCATATTATATGTGCCATATAATTATAAAAATATAGCTTAATTCAGAAGTAGACAGCTATGAAATAATCACACTCCAATAAATCGAAATATAATACGCACTCATATTTTGGAATCAATAATGAGTCATGCTGATCAGGGCGAATCTACTGAAGGCCAAGGATACTACGCTACCCATAAGCCTCGGTTGAAAATCACTCCAAAATTGTTTCATTGGTCCATTTTTTTTAGTTAAATTAATTGTAGGTTTTAGTTTTAATGATGAAAAATAATATAACTGCTTTTGGTATAGGAACTCAAGGAAAACATCCAAGATTGAAGAAATCAATCAACCAACTAGAGATTCGGAAAGGGAGTCAATCAGAGATTGATTGAAGCAGAAAAGAAGCATCGAAGATCTTGCAGGATGATCAATCAAGCTGCTATTTTCGGAAGGAGCAACAATCAAGCAGTAAACGCGTGTTATCAAGATATGTAGAAGGAAATGTATCAATGCCATCTCATCAAGGAAGAGCAATGGCAAGCTGCTATTTTCGGAAGGACCAACAATCAAGGAGTAAACCCGCGTCATCAAGATCTGTTGAAGAAAAGCTGATGTTTTATACTTCAATATCACACAAGAGAGGGGTGATTTGTGTGGTGTCCAATTTTTCGCTTAAACTGATAATGGAAGGACCTGGTTCTTCTAAGTGTTCTTAACCTACTATTGCAGAAATAGTAAATGCGGAAAGTAAAGAACACAAGTATTTTACGTGGAAAACACATGGCTCAAAAGGTGAAAAGATCACGACCTGTCCAGCAAGATTTCCCCAAACTCTCCACTAAAATTATTGAGCCAAAAACTGCATTTACATAACTCTAATCCCATTGTAGCACACAGCCTCTAACTGTTGCGACAACTTCAAGTTAACTCTAACTTGAATACTCTGAGTACCTATTACAATTGACTCTAGATAAAGCTGAAAGGTACAATATGAAAACACCTACTACAATTGAACTAGAATAAAATTCTATCTGGTTCATGTAGCTTCAGGTTTGCACACTTGAATCACACGCGAACTGCTTGCAAAATTGCCTTGCTATTTTGCTCTCAATTCACGTTTAACTTCTGCGTTTGTGCAAAATCTGTACAACAAGAACAACCTGCAATTTATAGAGTTAGTAGATGAAGAAATAACTAGAGTTCTAATGCTACTCTTCCTTGCTGGAAGAGTTCTAGTTGATCTCAACTTCTAACTCCTTCCCTATCTTGGACAGTGTTCTCTTTGAGTAAGGAGTACTTCTCCTTATCAATTATGCAACCTTTTCGATCAGGAGATATTAAATATACCAAGTTAAGCTTATCTCCTCAAAACTGCCATATCTGTGCTCACAAGGGATGGACCTAGTTCATGCCTGAGTTCCTTTGTCAGTCTTCAAAACTAACATTTACTTGGGCTAACAAAAGCTATCAATGCCGTCTCATCAAGGAAGAGCAACGGCAAATAATTGAAAATTCTAAGTTTGCCCTCTCATCTAGTTTTCTCTTGATGTTTCTCCAATATTTTGTTGTTGAGGAACAGGCTCATGGACAGGTTCCATTGAGTTATTCGATTCAGTTCCTCTTTGTTCAGTCCCCCCCCCCCCCCCCGTCAGGTTGCCCTGGATAGAAGAACTTCCATCACCTATTCCTTCTCCTGGTGCAGCTTCAGCCTAGGCTATGATTTCATTTAAACTTCTTACCAGCCCTATTGCTTCATCTTCATGTTCCGGTCTCTCAGAAATAATGTTAGTTTCATCGAAAACCACATGTACACTTTCTTCTACACACATAGTTCTTTTGTTGTATACTTTATAAGCTTTACTATGTGAAGAATATCCCAAGAGTACTCCCTCATCACTTCTGGGATCAAACTTACCTAGGGAGTCTTTTCCATTATTGTGCACAAAACACTTTCATCCAAATGCCCTAAGATGAGATATATTTGGTTTTCTCCCTTTAAGTAACTCATAGGGAGTCTTCTCTACAAGAGGTCTAGTCATGCACCTACTAATGATGAAGCATGCAGTATTTACAGCTTCTGCCCAGAAACTATGGGGCGGTTTACTAGAAAGAAGCATAGTCCTAGCCATATCTTCAAGTGTCCTATTCTTTCTTTCAGCTACTCCATTTTTTTGTGGAGTCCTAGGAGCAGAAAAATTATGATCTATGCCATGCACATCACAAAATTCAGCAAACTTAGCATTTTCAAATTCAGTTCCATGATCAGACCTAATTGATGCAAGTTGATTACCTAGTTGTTTCTGAGATTTTCTAACAAAAGAAGTAAACATGTCAAATGCTTTATCTTTAGATGTTAAAAAACAATGTTCAGGTAAACCTAGAGTAATCATCAACAAGCACTATCACATATCTTTTACCACCTCAGCTTAAAGATCTCATTGGACCATAGAGATCCATATGGACTAGTTCCATCGATCTGGTGGTGCTTACCACTTTCTTGCATTTAAAAGAGGATCTTACCTACTTCCCCCTTGCACAAGCCTCACAAACTTTGTCTTCCTTAAATTTGATGTTAGGTAGCCCTATCACTAGGTCCTTGGAGACTAATTTGTTGAGTTGACTCAGACTTGATGTCCAAGTCTCTTGTTGAGTTGACTCAGACTAATTTGTTAAGCACGTGAGTTCATTTTCTGAAAGTGTGGACGGATCTACAATGTATATATTGTTTACTCTTTTTCCCTAAAAATTATAACTAGGGATTATGATGCATTTTACACTCCTTCTTGCTTAAGTTTTGATTAGAAATGTGTACAAAATAGTCCCAAAGACTCACAAGTTGTGCTTGATTGCAGGTTTGATCATCAAGGTGACAAGGTGTCAAAAACCAGCTCAAAAAGGAGTGAAACTTGCACAAGTACCAAGACAAGACCAAGCTCAGTCAAACAGGGCCAGTGCAGCCGCACACCATTCTGTGCGGTCCGCAAGGATGAGGTTCAGAGACTATGTTTCTCAGGCCATTAGGCAATGCGGCCGCAAAGAGTTTTGTGCGGTCCGCATTGGGTTCATTGCGGCCGCACTCTATTTCGTGCGGTCCGCAGAGCCAAGGTTCAGAGAGATGTCAATTGGAGAATTATGCCCAATGCGGTCCGCGGTCCATTTTGTGCGGACCGCAGTAGAAGCCACCTCGGTCGCGGTGCATTTTCTGCGCCGCGGTGGCCAAACTTCAGAGAGCAGAAAAGTCAAGCCAAGAGCCTTAGTGCGGACGCACTCGATTTTGTGCGGTCCGCACTAGCCCCGCAGGGGTATTTTTATCCAGAATTTTCAGCTTAGTATAAATAGTTTCTTTTCCCATTTTTAGGTCATCCGATAGATTCTAGAAGAGTTGCGCTCTTGAATAGGCTTTTCTTGCCATTTGGAGTGATTTTTCAATAGTTTTACCATTGATTCTTCAAGTTTTAATTAGTAATTTAATTTTATGGGTTTATCTTTATCTATTTCTTTGTTTTTCTCTATTATCATGAGTAGCTAGACCCATCAGCTAGGGTTGTGGCTCAACCCTAGTGTGGGTAATTAATGGGTCTTATGTTTTAAGGTTTGAATGTCTATGGGTGTTTGATATTTGGACTAATTTATGGTTTTATTGCTGAATTAGTGGTTGCAAACACTAGTTTATGCTTTGTTGATTTTGACTCTTCTTGAGAAAGAGAGCCTAAGTCTCCAGAATTAGTCCAACAAGGAATTGGGGCGTACTTAAGAGAATTGATAGCCCCAACTAAAGGGTTAAACCGAGAGATCGTAACACCCGACTTGAACCTCAATTGCTTGCACAAATGTTCATACCCAATTAATCTTGAGAAAGTCAATTAGGGCAAAATCACTCGAACTACCGAGAGGTATAGAGTGGGTAGAATCGTGCAACGGTTATATCGTAATCCCCAAGTATGACAACCTAACCTTTGACATGAGAACCCGTTAATTATCCACCTAGGTGAAGGTCACTCCCCTAGTGCCTTTTAACTCATTAGAACAGCTTCAATAGTTTCCTCTTTGCTTAACGTAGCTTAGTTTAGCATATTGGTAGTATAAATTTAGAAGTTAAATCAAAACCTAAAAATGTTTAGAAGTGCAATTAGGATCAATTACACAACTCTAACTTAGATAGAAACTCAATTCCAATTACTAGCTCCTTGTGGAAATCGATCCCGACCTTATCGGGTAAAAGCTGCTTCGACCTCTCTTGCTACTCTATAGTAGTACAGGGTTGACTTCGATCACAAAACAATTTTGTCAGTGGTAAGATTTATCACAAAACATTTGGTAGAGGTGAATGCTACCAAGTTACCTCTGTCATACAGTGGTGATACACTGATTAGGCTGTATTTCAAGCCATCTATCAAGTAGACATTCTCAATAGAGTGAGAGTCTGTCTTACCTACCTTTCCAACCCCAATGATCTCACCTTTCTTTCCATTTCCAAAGGAGACATTACCTCCTTTGAGTCCTCAAGTGAAAGGAACTGGTTCTTGCTTCCTGTCATATGCTTTGAGCAACTACTATCCATGTACCATATTTGGCTGCTCCCCTTCACTTGGACATGCAAAAGGAAATCAGGGGTTAGTCTTAGGAACCCAAACTAGTTTGGGTCCCTTTCTATAGGCAAAGCGGTGAATTAGATTCTTTTTAGCCCATCCTGGCATCCTTTTTTTCCTTTGAACAAATATTTTGTTCTTTTGACTAGCCTTTTCTTTTGCAGTAAATTCACTTTTGTAGTGAACAATCTTACCACAGTGTGTGCAGATTTTGTTCTCAAGAAGTGTGATGTACTTGCTTTTGGGATCCCACTTAGGTGCAGGGGTCCCGTAGCCAAGTCCTCTCTTATTGCTACTATGGTGTTCTTGTAGCCATGAAAGTGCATCAAAGGACCTATTCCATTTACAGGTTCTATCTAGCTCGTGCTTAACCTTGCTTAGATCCCCCTTTAGGACTCTTATCTGCTCATCTCTTTTGTACAACTCATCTTTTATTTTTCCTAGGTTTTCTTCTAAGGTGAGTTGTGTGTGATCAGCTTTCTTTTTACCTATTCCTAATTTCAGTTTTAAATTTTCAGATCTAAGCTCTAGGATAGTGGTGTCAAGTTCAAGAACCTGGTTCTTTAACTCAGCATTTTTGCTATCACTTTCACTAGCCCTAAGTTCCAAATTTTTGCACTTAGCTTTCAAGATCACACATTCCTTAGACAACTATTCCTTTTCATTGTTTATAACCTCAGATTCATCAATGAAATCTAGAAGTAACTCAGATAGCCTTTCTTTAGACAAAAACTTAGGCCTCATTGGTTTGCACTTAATGGAGGTCTGAATCTTAATCATTCAGATCTCAGACATTAAGTGCGTTTGTTTTTAAAGTCTGGATCTTAATTATTCAGATCTTAATCATTAAGTGTGTTTGTTTTTTTTACTTTACAGCCACTTAGTGGGTCTGAATAGGTCTGTATGATTAAGATCTATAACAGAGACTTAATTTCATTAAGATACTATCACATATTCATTATTAACTGTCACCACCGCCTATCATTATCAACTACCACCGTGCCGCCACCACCACCACCATACTCAACCACCACCACCACCACCATGCCACCATCATCCTCAATCATAGCCGCCACCATTATCGACCATCACCACCCACTATCCTCACCACTCCGACCACCATCATTCTCCCCCACAATTAACACCCATCCACCTCAACTACCATAACTGACCACCCCATCACCATCAACAACCACAACTGACACCGCCCATCATTATAACCTACCACCACCAACCCACCACCTTCCTCAGTCACAAGTATTACCACCACCCACCATTATTAACTATCATCAACCACTACCACTATCCTCAATCATAATCGCCACTACCAATCACTGCTAGCTACCAGCATGAACCACCATCATCAACCAAAACTACCACCAACCACCGCTTCTAGTCGGCATTCACTCGTTAGCCATCACCACCAACAACTATCATATTTTAAAAAACAATATATTTTATTGATAGAATATCAGATTAGTTATTTCATTTGAATTTTAAGTTTATTAATTTTCAAATAAAGATAAATTTTATACATTCAAATGTTAAAACTCAAACAGTCTTAATTATTTCTATTCAGATCTTAATACACATCTTAATATATTCAGATGTGTATTAAGATTTAGATGTCTTAATCTTAATACACATCTTGATATTCAGATGTGTATTCAGATTCAGACGTCTTAATCTTAAAAAAAACAAATGAGGCCTTAATCTTGTCTTTGAGATGAATTATACTTACCTCAGATTCCTCATCGGATTCTCCAATTGCCAATTGTGCTTGTTCATCTCCATCTTCATCCTCTGAGTCCTCATCTAAGCTTTCTCCCCAGGCAGCAACCATAGCATTTGTTGATCCTTTGTTCTTTTTGGGATGAATCTGTTCCTTCTTCCTCTTTCTCCGTTCAGCTCTTGCATTCTTCCATTCAATTTCCCATTGAGGATAGTTTTTGATGTGGTTATCAGTCTTCCCACACTTGTAGCAGCCCTCGTTGGTCTGTTTTTCAGGAACCCTTTGGTTTGCTGTAGCTTGCACCTCTTGAGGACCCCTTTCCTCTCATTAGATACTTCTTGAAGTCCTTTGTGATCATAACTATTTTATCCTATTCTAGATCAGCACCTTAATTGATTCTGAGTGCCAGGATCCTTTCTTTCTTGTGCGCATCCATCTTCATGGTTTGCCTTCTAAGTTCATAGACAGTGAGATTTCCAATTAGCTCGTCCAACTTAAGAGTGGCAATGTTCTTTGATTCCTAAATTGCAGTGATTTTGCTTTCCCAAGTGACTGGCAGATGTCCCATAGCTCATAGTCTTCTCCGATGATGTGATCTCTCATCCTGTTTTTCCACTATGAGTAGTACTGGCCATTAAAGAGTTGAGGCGTAGCAGTGGATTGCCCTTCAGTTTTCAGGTGGTGCACTCATCTTGATCTGTTCTAAGGTGTTAGCCTCTTCAAGGATAACCCGCTCTGATACCAATTGATGTTTTATACTTCAATACCACACAAGAGTGGGTGATTTGTGTGGTGTCCAATTTTTCGCTAAACTAATTATGGAAGGACCTGGTTCTTCTAAGTGGTCCTCAACCTACTATTGCAGAAATAGTAAATGCGGAAAGTAAAGAACACAAGTATTTTACGTGGAAAATACCTGGCTCAAAAGGTGGAAAAACCACAACCTACTTTCCAGTAGGATTTTCCCAAACTCTCCACTAAAATCACTAAGCCAAAAACTGCATTTACAAAAACTCTTTTGTAAACCTAGGACTAACTCTAATCCCGTTATAGCACACATCCTCTAACTATTACGACAACTTCAAGTTAACTCTAACTTGAATATTCTGAGTACCTATTACAATTGACTCTAGATAAAGCTGAAAAGTACAATATGAAAATACCTACTACAATTGAACTAGAATAAAATACAGACACTTGATGCCGATTCATCTATCTAGTTCATGTAGTTCTAGGTTTGCACACTTGAATCACACACGAACTGCTTGCAAAATTGCCTTGCTGTTTTGCTCTCAATTCACGTTTAACTTCTGCGTTTGTGCAACATCTGTACAACGAGAACATCCTGCAATGTATAGAGTTGGTAGATGAAGAAATAACTAGAGTTCTAATGCTACTCTTCCTTGGTGGAAGAGTTCTAGTTGATCTCAACTTCTAACTCCTTTCCTATCTCAAACAGTGTTCTCTTTGAGTAAGGAGTCCTTATCCTTATCAATTATGCAACCTTTTCGATCAGGAGATATTAAATATACCAAGTTAATCTTATCTCCTCCACGTGCATCCCGCATGCTCGAATCTGCCCGTATTTGTGCTCACAAGGGATGGACCTAGTTCATGCCTGAGTTCCTTTGTCAGTCTTCAAAACTAACCTTTACTTGGGCCAACGAAAGCTATCAATGCCCTCTCATCAAGGAAGAGAAACAGAAAATAACCTTATTCTTGTAAAGAATCTGTTACACCCCATGTTTTCGTACTTAAAAGTACGTCGTAAGCCAATTGATGTAAGCCCAAAATTGAAATCATCTTTGAAAAAAATTTATAAAGTAAGTTAATCATGTTACTGTAGAAGTTAATAATATTTAAGATCATGAATAACAAGTACCAATATGGTTGGAAGGCTTAGAAGCTAAACGAATTGAAGAAAAGTTTTGTCGAAAGTCGACAAGTTTGGTGTTACGTCTTGTGCGTTCTAAGGTGACGTATAATGAATATGAGACTTGTTAATCATTATTGAATGAGTGTAAAGTAATAATATGACTATATATGATGTTTGGACATAAAATATAAAGTTTGGGAAAAATTGGATTTAACTTACGGAAAAATCGAATTAAGATTTGCCTTGTAACGAGCCATTTTGAGAAATTAAATTCATAACAGATATCATAGCAAAATGAAGGTCTTGGAACCTAGTTTTCGACGGTCCAAACCACTTATTCATACAACATCGGGATAGAGAAATATGGATTTTTAAAGTAAAGGTCACCAAGTCACGTTGCCGCACTTCGGAGAAACTGGCAGGTTTATAGGCCAATTTGCGACGCAGTTTTCCCAATATATTGAGAGTTACATGGATATCTTTATATGGAATTAAATCTCTATATGTCTAGTTTCCAAAGCTGCAAACTGTATGTCAATACGATATCGGAGTAGAGAGATACAAGTGTCCGAATTTGTACTGCTCAAGCTGCCAAGCAGGCAGCTTACCCACCTACTTGGAGAATTGAGGCGGTGGGCTTATAAGTTGTTTTTATCCATTATATTTCATCAATATCCAGAGATCAATTACTGCAAAACACTCTCAAACTCTCAAATAACTTTTCCAAGGTTCCAAGAACTAAACTCAAGAGAAATCAACTCAAATCCTCATCAAAGGTGTTAAAGACTATAAGAGAATACTTCTATGATGTTGTGGTGTGATTGAGGGCTATTTTGAGCTAAATTGGGATGGGGTTTCGAGTTGTAGCTGTTGTCCAAGGTATGTATAACATATTCTTGATTGTTCCTAAGGTTAATCTTGTGTTTGTTGTGTTGTTTCAGTAAAAAACCATAAGATGCACTTGAAGGAACATGGGATACGGTTGTCTTTTTGGTTGGACTGTTTTGTGGTTAAAAATAGGGTTTGTGGTGGCTGAAAATTGTGAGAAATAATTTGATAATGTTGTGGCTGCTGTTGTTAAGCTTTCCTAGGTGTTAATTAAGTTGATTGAAGAAGAAAAGATGAAAAACAAGTATTGACGATAAAAATTAAGGTGCTAGACGTATGGGGCTGTTTTGGAAGGCATTTTGTGGAGGTTTTAAACTAGAAATAATATGGTACATATAAGTATGATGCTTTGAAGGTTATAAACTAATTTATGGAATAAGAGTTGGATTCAATTTATATCTTGTTATGAGTAAAAGAAACGAGCTTGCCGCTCAATATGATTGTTAACGTAATCGGAGAAACTCATATTAGATTATATTGTTGTTGTTGCTGGTGTGATTATAATTGTTGTTGTTGGGTTGTTGATGAACCTTAGTGGTCTTTGGGATGTATGAAAAATAGGGGAGTTCCTGCCCGATTTTCCTTAAGTCATGTGACTAGCCAAATACGATGGTACGGCATTATATGTTAACGGCAATATCATTTCACTTTTTGTAGATGCAAGGAGTTGTGCTGAGCTTGGTTGAGTAATAAGGAAGAGATCCTACAGGTATGTTAAGGCTCCCTTCTTTCTTTTTGGCATGATCTATACAACACGAACGAAACGAGCAAATGCACAACTTCCATAAATGACTCTATTTATAAAAATACTAGAGATGCCTATGTTATTGATTCTCCATATGTCTTGTTATGCTATCATCTGTTCATGGGTCTCAGAAAATACGTAAATTGATAAAGTTTATTTCATGATGTTAATCAGAGGCATAATGGTCTTATGACGTGCCAAGAGATTTTATTAACGTATTTCATATGCATTTCATGCATTTATACATGCACATTGACTCAGACTCTCAAATAACTTTTCCAAGGTTCCAAGAACTAAACTCAAGAGAAATCAACTCAAATCCTCATCAAAGGTGTTAAAGACTACAAGAGAATACTTCTATGATGTTGTGGTGTGATTGAGGGCTATTGTGAGCTAAATTGGGATGGGGTTTCGAGTTGTAGCTGTTGTCCAAGGTATGTATAACATATTCTTTATTGTGCCTAAGGTTAATCTTGTGTTTGTTGTGTTGTTTCAGTAAAAAACCATAAGATGCACTTGAAGGAACATGGGATACGGTTGTCTTTTTGGTTGGACTGTTTTGTGGTTAAAAATTGGGTTTGTGGTGGCTGAAAATTGTGAGAAATAATTTGATAATGTTGTGGCTGCTGTTGTTAAGCTTTCCTAGGTGTTAATTAAGTTGATTGAAGAAGAAAAGATGAAAAACAAGTATTGACGATAAAAATTAAGGTGCTAGACGTATGGGGCTGTTTTGGAAGGCATTTTGTGGAGGTTTTAAACTAGAAATAATATGGTACATATAAGTATGATTCTTTGAAGGTTATANATTTTCTGAAAGAAAGCTTCCGTCTCTTCGGCACTTACAGGTTTTTTAGATGGGAAACGTTTTCTAGTGGCGTTGTTCACTTCTTCCACGTTGGAGTACTTCTCAACAGGGGTGATTTTCTTGAAGTTTTCCTGAGATTTCTTTGCCCTTATACGTCACCACTGTTTTATGGTAGTTCCAAGGCACCGCAGCAGGATCTGTCATGGGCTTCTGTGGCGCGCGTCCAATAACCACGGGCTCGTTCAGCCTCGATGGCTTAATTGTCCCCCGCACCACATAAGCTCCCTTGGGCACGTACATTCGGGCTTCCTTGTTCAGTTTAAACCTCCTGGGAGGACTCAAAGTCATCTGCTTTTCATTGCGGCCTCGAGAGACATAGAGAATAGCATCTTTGGTAGGCGTTGCCCCTATTCCTAATTCAATATTCTTTTCTGATTTTGGATAGGTTGTTTTGTTCTTTTTTTCCCCTTTGTCTTGCTTCGGGGCAGCTTTTGGTTTTCTCTCTGCGTCAGCAATGGCAATGATAGCTTTTAATGCCGGGTCAAATTCCTTATCCTCACAAATCATCCCGATTACTGGCCCGTTGTTGTGGGCTGGCAGTGGGTTATTAGTCACATTGGGGACATCCTCATCCCTTAGCACTATCTTTTTCTGTTCTATCAAGTCCTCCACGGCTCTTTTCAAAGTCCAACAGTTTTCTGTATCATGCCCTTCAACTCCTGAGTGATAAGCGCATCGGGTGCCCCGCTGATATGAGGGTGATTCTGGGTTTTGCCTGTTTGGAGGTACAGGCTGCAACAGACCCATTTGAACAAGCTTTGGAAACAGACTGGAGTAGGGTTCACCGATTGGTGTAAAATTTGGCCTCCTGGGTGGTTCACGAGGACGGAAGTTGTTTTGTGGAGGACGGGGGTTGTAGTGGTTTTGGTGAGGAGGCTGGTTTCTTGGAAATGGAGCTTGGTTTCTGTTGGCTTGTTGCTGAGGCCGGACAAAAGGCTGAGTATTCATAACCGCGTACGGAGGAGGAGCATAGGCCATGTCCTGGTGAGGGTAATAATGCTGAGGGGTTCTTTCTGGGAAAATGGATCTGGGAGCACGGTGTCTTCTTGCACTTGATGCTGCGATGGATGTTTCTTCTTTCTTCTTACCCTTTGTCACTCCTCCAGACCCGCCTTGAATGGCTTGGGAGGTTGCTCTAATAGCGGATTGGCTCAGAATTCTGCCTGTTTTTAATCCATTTTCCACCATTTCATCGATTTTGATAGCTTCCGCGAACGGTTTACCCATAGCTGACATCATATTTTGGAAATAATCAGCTTCCTGAGCTTGAAGGAACACTGTGACCATTTCAACCTCGTCCATTGGGGGCTTTACTCTAGATGCTTGCTCACGCCATTTGATTGCGTACTCCCTAAAGCTCTCCGAAGACTTCTTTTTCAAGTTTGCCAATGAGTTTCTGTCTGGAGCAATGTCTATATTGTACTGGAATTGTCTGACAAAGTCTCTAGCGAGGTCGTCCCAGATGTGCCAGCGAGAGATATCCTGATCCATGTACCACTCGGAGGCGATTCCCACCAGACTTTCTCCAAAATAAGCCATGAGCAATTCTTCTTTTCCTCCAGCTCGTCGCAACTGATTGCAGTATTTCTTAAGATGAGCAATAGGATCACCGTGCCCATGTACATGGAGTTTTGAATCCCAGAGGCAAATGTACATGAGGGAACATGCATAGATCAGTATATGACACACTTTTCTGCCCACTCAGACCCTGCATGTACATGAGGGAACATGCATAGATCATCCTCTTTGTAATTTCTTCCTGTTCAGGGGTTTTGGGAGTCCTTTCCTGTCCCGTGGTGAACTCAAATGGAGGTGGCTGAGGATAAGTATGAGTTGGAACTGAGGAGGCTCCATTTGGTAGGTAGGTGTTTGGAATGTAAAGGCTGAAGGATCAAAGGTGGGCCTGAGCAGTGCGGGCTGTGTTGTGGCTGAGCATGGGGGAGCGGTGAAGATATTGGAAGTCGCTCCGGACATGAACACCTGGGGGAGAACCTCAGAAGGTGCCGATATGGTGGGCTGTCCCAGTGGGGTATTTGGATGACTGATGGGAATATTGGAGGTATCCCCTGATCTAGGGAACAGTTCGGGGAATCCGGGGATGGCACTTGGAGGCTCTCTTCCATTCGCCCAAGCATCCCACATTTCCATGACTCGAAGACGTAAAACCCTGTTCTCTTCAGCCGCTGCAGATTCTGAGGTCGGGATGCCCGAGATTGGGCTATCATCTGCGATGGGAATCGTTGGCAAGGTCATTTCCGAAGACATACCGATACTCCCCTTTGATCTAGTAAAGTATGGATGTGAAGCCAGGTTACCACGAAAACCAACCACCATTTCTATAAAACCTGGACGGGTGACAGCAGCAAACGGTTAGTTTGAGACAAATAACAGATAGGTAATCGCACGTTGGGGTGTCATGCACCTATACAGTTAAATGGGTTTCTACATGTTTTGCAACAGTTGCATACGTCATCCCGGCTTTTCCTTATTCTTTTCCATTTTTCTTCCTTCGATTTCCACTCTCTATTCTTGCTTTTCCTTTCTTTTGTCCTTTTCTCTTATTATTTTTCATTGCCTCTTTTTTATCACTCTTTTTTTCTTTCTTTTGGTTATGGTCGAATCCTATGGAGATTGCCTACGTATCATGACCCCGCATGAATTAGACCGAGAGTAGTTCTGGGAAATTGTGAATTGAGTAAACTAACTCTTTTTTTTTAATAAAACTCAGACCATGAAGCTTTAAGGCAAAAGAAAAAAAATTTGATTTTTTTTTTTTGTTTCTTTTTGGAATTTTCTAAAAAAAATGCTTTAAAAGAAGAAAGGGAATCTTTTTTTTTTGGATTTTTGATTTTGACTCTATTTTTTTTTATTTTTTTTTTAAAGAAAGACTTCTAAAAATTCATTTGCTTTTGATTTGAACGTTGGGAATTTTAAAAGTAAAAAAAAGAAATATTTTTGTTCGAATTTTTATTTGTTTTCTCTTTTTCTAAAGAAGAAAGAAAATATTTTTGGATTTTGGATGTAACTTCTTAATTTTCGAAAGAGGGACTTTTTAAGAAAATGTTTTGAATTTCTGAGCTTTTATTTATTTACAAAAGTACTTCTAAAGAAAAGAAAAAAATATTTTTTTGGACTCCAAATTTTTCAAAATTTTTTTTATTGACATTTATGAAAGAAAGACATCTAAGGAGTATTGTTTTTTTTTTTTGTTTCTGATTTTTTTTTTGGATTTTTCTTTTGGAAAAATACTTCAAAATGAAGGGAACCCGTATTTTTCTTTTTTTCGCACGAAAGACATTAGAAAGAAGGAAACCTTTTTTTTTCAGTTTAAAAACTACTTTTTTTTTTTGAATTTTCTAAGGAAAATTTTTTAAAGAAGGAACTAAAGGAAAATATTTTTGAATTTTTGAAAATTGGGGCCGGAACCGATGAGGTTTGCCTATGTATCTCACATCCGGTGAGAATCAGACCCGCGTAGTTCGGTCAGATTTGACAAAACAAACTATTTTTGAAAAAACTTTCCTTTTGTTTNATGGGTTCTAGGTATCGGGAATCCTGATTAAGAGAGTAAAGAAGAGTTAGAAACGATGTGATGTCTTGCTTGATGATCTAGAATAACACAAGGAAATCTATGGTGCAAGCAAGTTGAAGGAAGGTTGCGAGTAGTATAAATAGACATGTATAGGTCGCAAGCTAAAGTATGGTGAAGCGACAGGTTTTAGGAAGACATAAGTAAGGACAAGAAAGGGCGAGTAAGAAGGTGACGAGAAATGGATAAGTCCTCAGAATTAAGCCCAGGAAAACAAAAGAGCTGATGGTTTCTGTAAGTTATAGAAAGCTCAGTATAGCCTGAAAGAACTCAAAGGAGTCAAAGACTAGTAGCATTTAGAAGAGATGGAATGTTGCCCTGGTAATAGAACGAGGATGTAGTTGTGATAAATAAGAGATGACGTTTGGGCCTTTGATTGAGTAATTATTTGGAAAAAAGGGAGATTACAAGAATTGTATAGGATTGACACACCCACGTAAGGTGAATCACATTGGGATGCTATGAAAAACGATTATGAAATTACTCCAGATATTCCTCGATGCAACATGGGCCATAGGATTACGTAAGAAGTTTCAAGTTATATGTGGTAAATTGTAGATCAATATTGAGGTGAATCAACAATGAATGGACAAAGGTCACAAAGTATAAGATGAGATTAGGCCGTCGTTCTTAAGATGAACAGTAATGAGAAAGCATTAAAGGACTTAGATATTATGCATATAGGATAAGCAACAAGAATAACTTGGAGTTTGGCGGCTGTCACACCTTCTTTTTACACACTACCCTCGAAGGATAGTGTATAAGGGAGTTTTTCCACTTTAAGTGACATTATTCGAAATGGGATTATTTAATGATCAGAGTCGCCACTTGGGATAGGTTTGGTTTCTGGTGCCCCAAGTCACCGGTTTATCTTGAATCCCAAATCGAGGAAGTTTTTGACTTTCCAAGTGAAGTCTGCGAACCAGATATTCTGACTAAGGAATTCTGTTAACCCGGGGGGAAGGTGTTAGGCACCCCCAGATTCCGTGGTTCTAGCATGGTCGCTTAAACTATCATAATTGGCATATTACCTGATTTTAATACATGTTTCAACCTATAGTGCAATTTTAAATTATTTACCGCTTTAAATTAATTTTAAGGAAAGTTGCGACGTTATTAAAACACGCCTCGAACCACGTCACATAAATGCACCCGTGGTTTTTGACGTATTTTAACATCGTTGAGATTTGGATTTGGGTCACATAAATGCGCACCCGAGTTTAGGAAAGTAATATTATTAAATTCGCGCCTAAAGCGACTAACGTGTTGTTAACTTTGCGGGAGGCCATGAAAATTTGCTAAATAGCACGTCCTGAGTTCTAAGTATTTTAATGGAAGTATATAAAGAGGGCCACGCAATTTGTGATTTTTATTTGGCGCGGCGCACCTCGATTTTATTTTTTAAAGGATATTCAACTAAAGCTTGAAGGGCCATGGACTATTGTATTATCTAAGATGGCCCTCCTGAAATTATTCTAAGGGTCCTACTAATTGGCTAAAGTCATAAGGATTAGTTTCAAGAGCTAAACATGGGCTGGGATTTAAAGTCCAGTTGCCTAATACAAGAACACACATGTGACACAGCTGGGCCTGAATGAGAGGCCCAATGCTCTAAAATTGACTCTACCGTTCTGACAGTACTTCTGCACAAGGGATTGGGCCATACAAAATTACTGTGCGGCCAGCCCAGAACTGGGATCCATGGACTATAACATACAGGCCTCATATCGATCCATTATCAGCCCAAGGACCAAAATAACACACGTAACCAAATTGGGTTTCTGGATACACAACTTAGCAGATCATGCTGGATGTCAAAATTAAGCCCAATAATGCAAGTTTCAACTTCACAAAATTCCTCACAATTTCCGGCCCAAATCGATGGGCATTTCTTCAAATACACACCTATTTTTATGCATACAATAGCAAACCTGGACCTCTAGGATTTCTATATGGATACATTATTTATAATTGCTTAAAAGGCTCATGAATAAACATGCATTTAGTACTACACCTAATGACTAAACTAAAGGGCTCACGAGGGTACTAAATGAGATTTGATAAACAGTTAAGCAAATATAGAGCAGTCATCAACGCCATGGACCTTGTTAAAATCATTGTTATAATGTCTAAAGTAATCCCATGAGCACATGATTGACTAAACAGATTTTGTGGCTGAGATCTACCAAATGTGCATGCATAAAAAAAA
>NW_017670935.1:60928-63544 GCF_001879085.1 Nicotiana attenuata
AAAAAAATTAACAAAAGGAAATAAAACTTACCCTAAACGGACCAAGAAAAAGGAAGCTCGAAACTCCAGACCTTCAGATTCTTGGTCTAAATTGATATTAATCGCATGTTCCCATAGGGAACAGGCGAATAAAATCAATTCGCACCAAGGAAAAACCACAGAATCTTGATTAATTTAGGGTTTGGGTTTCAATTTGGTATTTGGAGGATTTGGCTAAGGTTTGAGGGAAAAGAAACTGATATTTGGAATGTAAGGAGGCTAGGGAAGTTAGGGTGTAAGTTTGGGGGTGTTTGGGTGGTGGCGCCGCCACCGGAGAAACAAGGGCGGCGGCTAGGGTTTTGAATTTTTTGGGGATTCCGATGGGATTTGAGGGAAGATGATGGTGTCATGGGCATGAGGGGGAGACAAGGGTATTGTGGTATGAATTTGAGCAGGTTTGGCCGCCGGCGCTATCGTGGGCGATTTCCGGCAGGCGGCAGGCGCCGGTGGAAGGCGGAGACGACGAGGGAGTCTGAAGAGTTGAGAGAGATGACTGGGGGTAGGGGGTAACGTTGGACATTTAAATATTATGTAACCCTAGCTTCAGGACCGTCCGATCAAGAAACCTCGACGGTCCTGATCTAATGCCCATGAAACGGTGTCGTTTAGGTTATTAGGGGGGCTGGACCGGATTAAGATGTGGGTATGGACCGGGTATTTGGTGGGTTTTGGGCTTGGACGGGGCAGACTCTGGGGGGTTTTGTTTGGGCTGGGGTATTATGCCTGGATTGGCCCAACTTTAAAAACCTTTTCTTTTATTTCTTTTTTCTTCTATTTTTCTTTTCCTTTCAAATTAAAATAAAACTAAAATTAAACCTAAAAAACTAAATTAACCTACCAAATTATATTATTAATAATCAACACCATTAATTAAAATACCAATTTAAAGAAAACTAACAAAGTTCAAAGCTAAAATTTAAACCAAGCAAAACAAATCAATTTTTTTGTGATTTTTGTATTTTCGTAAAACCCTAATTACTAATTAATCTAAAATATGTAAAGTTAAATCCTAAATGCAAATGCAATGCGTATTTTTGTATTTTTATGAATTATATAAATTAAAAATGCACACAAAAATGCAAACAAATACGAAAATTATGCAATTAATCCTAAAAATCAAATAATTAAAAGAAAGATCCTAAATCTAAGAATTCTGTAGGAGTAGTTCACGCGAGACAAAAATCACGTGCTCACAGCTGCCCCTCTTTGCTCGGAGACACGAAGGGTTTTCGGGCAAAGATAAATGAGCAATTATGAGGGATTTTTGCCCGCTTGGCACTCCATGAGAAGCATTTTTGAAAAATGTCTGACCGAACCTTGCTTCAGAGGTTGCCTACATATCCTTGGCTATAAAGGAATCAGGTCAGTGTAGTTCTGGAAGTTTTGGTAGCTGGGACTACTGGGAGCTGTGATTTCACTGCTGATGCCGTTGCTGCTGCTTGCTAACCTCCTTATTACACCAAAAGGAAAATCAAAAGCTAAACTAGCTAAACCTATCAACTATGAGTTACAAGATTCCTATCTATAAATCTCTTGAAGCCTGATCTTGAGTCTTAGCTGATTTTGCTGTGGACCCCGATCTGAATCTTGATGCTCGCAAGCTGCAGGTGCTGGTTCTTTCTTCAACATTTGGATTAAAGCAGGACACGCGAAGCTTGTGACTTCAATCAAATTTTGAGCAGTCCGCATCCTTGTCTGTTTCAGCACTTTGAATTTACTTCTTTTTTGTTCTTTTCTTTTTTTCCTTTATTCTGGATTGAGACTCATTCTTTCGGTCATCTCGAATCCTGTGCCTTGAGGTAAAACCTGTTCGGACACCAAAAACAAACAAACGAACGAAATTCTTCTGCCCCAGTTTTCACTAGGAAAATTTTGTGAGTTATTTGCAACACAAATCTAAACTACCATTTCATTGAAAGCAATAAAAATCAGGATTGTGTATCCTTGGGAATGAAGCCTTAAATTGGGAGGATTACCAGGTTATGCTGGAAAATGACGTGTTATGCCGGAAAAGAAAAAGGTCCTCGGGTTATGCCAGGGAGGTCTACGGGTTTTGCCGGGATAAGAAAGAAAAAAAGGCTCCTTGGGTTATGTCAGAGAGATCCGCGGGTTATGCCGGGATTGAAAGAAGAAAAGGCTCCTTGGGTTATGCCAGGGAGGTCCACGGGTTATGCCGGGCTTGAAAGAAAAAAGCTCCTTGGGTTATGCCAGGGAGGTCCACGGGTTATGCGGGATTGAAAGAAGAAAAAGGCTCCTTGGGTTATGCCAGGGAGGTCCACGGGTTATGCTGGGATTGAAAGAAAGAGAAAGGCTCCTTGGGTTATGCCAGGGAGGTCCACGGGTTATGCCGGGATAAAAGAAAAATGCTCCTTGGGTTATGCCAGGGAGGTCCACGGATTATGCCGGGATTGAAAGAAAAAGGCTCCTTGGGTTATGCCAGGGAGGTATACGGGTTATGCCGGGATTGAAAGAAAAAGGCTCCTTGGGTTATGCCAGGGAGGTACACGGGTTATGCCGGGATTGAAAGAAAAAGGCTCCTTGGGTTATGCCAGGGAGGTCCACGAGTTATGCCGGGAT
>NW_017670935.1:63556-74263 GCF_001879085.1 Nicotiana attenuata
TTTGGGTATTTGGAGGATTTGGCTAAGGTTGAGGGAAAAGAACTGATATTGGAATGCAAGGAGGCGTAGGGAAGTTAGGGTGTAAGTTTGGGGGTGTTTGGGTGGTGGCGCCGCCACCGGAGAAACAAGGGCGGCGGCTAGGGTTTTGAATTTTTTGGGGATTCCGGTGGGATTTGAGGGAAGATGATGGTGTCATGGGCATGAGGGGGAGACAAGGGTGTGCTGGTGTGAGTTTGAGCAGGTTTGGCCGCCGGCCGCTGCCGTGGGCGATTTCCGGCGGACGGCAGGCGGCGGTGGAAGGCGGAGACGACGAGGGAGTCTGAAGAGTTGAGAGAGATGACTGGGGGTAGGGGGGAACGTTTGGACATTTAAATATTATGTAACCCTAGCTTCAGGACCGTCCGATCAAGAAACCTTGACGGTCCTGATCTAATGCCCATGAAACGGTGTCGTTTAGGTTATTAGGGGGCTGGACTGGGTTAAGATGTGGGTATGGATCGGGTATTTGGTGGGTTTTGGGCTTGGACGGGGCAAGCTCTGGGGGGTTTTGTTTGGGCTGGGGTATTAAGCCTGGATTGGCCCAACTTTAAAAACCTTTTCTTTTCTTTCTTTTTTCTTCTATTTTTCTTTTCCTTTCAAATTAAAATAAAACTAAAATTAAACCTAAAAAACTAAATTAACCTACCAAATTATATTATTAATAATCAACACCATTAATTAAAATACCAATTTAAAGAAAACTAACAAAGTTCAAAGCTAAAATTTAAACCAAGCAAAACAAATCAATTTTTTTGTGATTTTTGTATTTTCGTAAAATTCTAATTACTAATTAATCTAAAATATGTAAAATTAAATCCTAAATGCAAATGCAATGCGTATTTTTGTATTTTTATGAATTATATAAATTAAAAATGCACACAAAAATGCAAACAAACACGAAAATTATGCAATTAATCCTAAAAATCAAATAATTAAAAGAAAGATCCTAAATCTAACAATTCTGTAGAAGTAATTCACGCGAGGCAAAAATCACGTGCTCACTGCGGCAGGCCTCAGTAATTACAGTATGACCTACCTAGATGCGGTAAAGTCATATGGATGGATATCTTGGTCCATGAAGTAAGGTATAACAATATTCGTAGGTTCATCAAAGTATCGAGCGAAGAACTTCAGTATACCTATAGATACCCAGAGGGACATCTTGTCAAGCTCTGTATATGTTTACAAGGTGAGGCCTAGAGATTGGGTAAAAACATGAGGAAAAAGCTGGAGGGAAGAGTCGTATAGGCGCACATNAGGGAGGTCCACGGGTTATGCCGGGATTGAAAGAAAGAGAAAGGCTCCTTGGGTTATGCCAGGGAGGTCCACGGGTTATGCCGGGATAAAAACAAAATGCTCCTTGGGTTATGCCAGGGAGGTCCACGGGTTATGCCGGGATTGAAAGAAAAAGGCTCCTTGGGTTATGCCAGGGAGGTCCACGGGTTATGCCGGGATTGAAAGATAAAGGCTCCTTGGGTTATGCCAGGGAGGTCCACGGGTTATGCCAGGATTGAAAGAGAAGGCTCCTTGGGTTATGCCAGGGAGGTCCATGGGTTATGTCGGGATTGCAAGAAAAGGCTCCTTGGGTTATGCCAGGGAGGTCCACGGGTTATGCTGGGATAAAAGAAAAAAGATCCTTGGGTTATGCCAGGGAGGTCCACGGGTTATGCCGGGATAAAGAAAAGAGGTCCTTGGGTTATGCGAGGGAGCGAAGAGGAAAGGGTCCTCGGGTTATGCCACGGAGGTCCACGGGTTATGCCGGGATAAAAGAAAAAAGGCTCCTTGGGTTATGCCAGGGAGGTCCACGGGTTATGCCGGGAGAGAAGAAAAAAAGGTCCCTGGGTTATGCCAGGGAGGTCCACGGGTTATGCCGGGATAAAAAAAAAAAGGCTCCTTGGGTTATGCCAGGGAGGTCCACGGGTTATGCCGGGAGAGAAGAAAAAGGCCCTTGGGTTATGCCAGGGAGCGAAGAAAAAGGGTCCTCGGGTTATGCCGGGGAGGTCCACGGGTTATGCCGGGATATCTAGGGAAAAGGGGCCTTATGCTACCATGATTTTGGTTTTTTTTTTATTTTGTTGTTTTTTTTATCATTCCTTCTTTATTTTATTTTTAGTAGAAAATGCAAGAAAGAATTTGGGGAAACTTCCCTTCTGGTCGGTTCCCTACTGCAAAGCTGTTTCGGCACTTGCACATTTCTTTTCCCTTTCGGTTGCACCTGCTTTTGCACGGCTGCTTGAATTGCACCTGTTTCAAAATTTTCAATAAGGAACAATTGTTAGTTTGAAACGGTGGTTGGTTCTGTGGCCTTGATTGTCTCAATTGCTTGACTTCGGCCCAGCTTCTATTGAGAACCTCTGCTACTTGCTGGTTTTGAAGATGAACCTCTTCTCAAACCGAAAGGCTCAACTTTTGGGATTTCATGACGAATCGCCTGTGTGGGGCTTCGACCCTTTCACTTTATTCTGCCTTTAAGACCTTTGTCCTTGACTTTCTTTTTCTCTTTCAATAACTTTGATTTCAAAGCATCCGCCATCATGGCCAGTCGGGACTGGCTTGATGCACCCGCTGAGGCTGGGTACCTTTCTTTTACTTTTGTTAAGGAGAGCCTTGTAAAACCAGTCCTGCCACCTTTTCTTTGTATTAGTTTCAGGAACAGAATTAGACCGAAAGGGATTCAAGGAAAAAGTAAACGAAAGGCCAGAAGATGAATTTAAAGAGAAGCATCCCTTTCGGGAAGAAAAGAAGGACTTATCTGGGGTGCATTGTCACGACCCGGATTTCCCACCCTCGGCAGTCGTGATGGCGTCTACTAATAGGAGCTAGGCAAGCCAATTAGTTTAACATTTCTCTCAGCATCATTAACAGTATAAAGAAGAACGAGGCAATTAATATAAAAGCGGAAGTCTCGATACATAAATAACTGAAACCAAGTGCGGAAATTCAAATACACCTCTACCCAGATCTGGTGTCACTAACTCACGAACTTCTACTGAATGCTAAAAACAAAGTCTGAATAAGAATACGGTACTGTCTGATCCGATACAAGGGAAATCAAACGAAAGACAGAGATAAGAGAGACTCCGGGCCATGCGGACGCCAGCAAGCTACCTCGGAAATCTCCGGACTGAAGTAAGCTCCCAACGCTCCTACTGCTGACCAAAGGCTCCTGCTCCGGTGCTATGATCTGTGCAAAAAGCACAGAAGTGTAGCATCAGCAGAACCGACCCCATGTGCTGGTAAGTGCCTGGCCTAACCCCGGCGAAGTAGTGACGAGGCTAGACAAGACCTACCAAAAGAAAACAACCTGTGCAGGTATATATATACAAAGGCAACAGAAATAACAAAAGAGAACATCAACTAAAAAGGGGAAGAGGGCATGCTCGGGGAAAATACAACGAATACAGATCAACGGATATAACGACGAAACTATCCCAATACAGTAGCTCATATATAAGTGGTCGGCGCGCCACACGATCCCATTTCTTAATTCATAAGTGGACGGCGTGCCACACGATCCCATTTCATAATATATAAGTGGTCGACTCGCCACACGATCCCGTTTCATAATAGATATATAAGTGGACGGCGTGCCACACGATCCCATTACATAATATATAAGTGGTCGGCGTGCCACACGATCCCATTTCATAATATATAAGTGGACGGCGTGCCACACGATCCCATATCATAGTTCAAAATGTCGGGCTTTGTAAAGGAGGCCCCATTAGGGGAATTCGACAACATAACACTTTAACCCGGCAAGGGTACAGCTAACAGCCCAAATGTCCCGGCAAGGGAGAGTACATAATAATAGTCTACACGTCCCGGCAAGGGAATAATCACAACACATCCTATTTTAAGTCACTTCTTTCTCAACTATCACATTCTTGTTCGAGCCAACGCTCCAAAGTATACCAATCACAATTCTTCCTCAACCGTTCACATTATATGAAATTTATCAATTAAACAAGAAGGTTGTGTCACTTCATTCGAATTAAAAGCAATTAAGACTCACGGTCATGCTAGACTCCGGTGCATAGACAATCGTCACCATGCCTATACACCGTACTCCACATTTAGCAAGTAGCAAATAACATCCTAATCCTATTCCCTCAAGCCAAAGTTAGAACAAACACTTACCTCGGTCCAAGAATAGCAATCAACTCTCTAATATCGCTTTTCCTCTACAATCCAACTCCGAAACAATGATATCTAGGCATAATTAGTTCAATAATATCAATAAGGGCTCAAAAACATAATCTCATAGCCTAGAAATGAAATTCCTATCATTCTTCCAAAAACACCAAAATTCGACACCGGTCCCACATGGTCCAAACACGAGGCTCGGACCAAAACCCAATCACCCATAACCCCACGAGTTCAAATATATAATTTATTTCAAGATTCGACCCCAAATTGAGGTTGAATCACCCAAAATCCCCAAAGCCCTAACTCTACCCAAAACCCTCATTTTCTACTTTGATTTCAAGGTTTAGGGCTATTTAGTAATTAATAGAGGAAATTGAAGAAAACAAGTTGAACAATGCTTACCCAAGAAGTTTTGATGAAAGGGAGCTTCAATGGACGCCTAAGTGCTTGGAGAAGAAAGGAGTTCGTGTATTTTTATGAAAATCCCGAGCTACTGTTCTGTTTTTAACTTAAAAATTCGCTGGGCAAAATTGCCCTTCGCGTTCGCGGGAGAGGGGCCGCGTTAGCGAAGGGTAGACTGGGTAGGCTATCGCGATCGTGTGGAGAGAGACGCGAACGCGTAGAAGGAAATTGCTGGGTCTAGGAACTGTTCTATGCGAACGCGTGGGATTTCACGCGAACGCGATGAAGGAGTTCTGTAGAGCTACGCGATCGCGAGGGTACAAACGCGAAAGCGAAGGGGAAAGGGGAGACTCAGCCTCAGGGTCAAATAAACCTACGCGAACGCGGGGCTGGGACGCGAACGCGAAGAAAGAGGGAGTAAGGCATGCGATCGCGAAGAGGAAATTGGCTCTGCAACAGCTGAAGCAAAATCTGCTATTTTCTAAGTGTAAAAACACCCCGAACCACCTCCAATTCACTCCCGAGCCCTCGGGGCTCCTAACCAATCACACACACTAACTCAATAACATCCTACGAACTTACTCGAGCGATCAAATCGCCAAAATAACATCAAATCATTGAATCAAGCCCCAAGATCATCATTTTCATTTCAAACTTCATAACTTCAAATTTTAGATATTTAGGTCCGAAACACGTCAAATGACATCCGATTTCGACCAAACTTTACAGAAAGCGCTTAACACATATTTAAGACTTGTACCGGGCGTCGGAACCAAAATACGAGCCCGATACCATAGTCTTTTGATCAATTTTTATTTTCATTTTCCTTAATAATTTCAGAAAAACAATTTCACAGAAAAATTCATTTCTCGGGCTCTCGACCTCGAAATTCGACTCCGGGCATATGCCCGAGTCCCATATTTTTCTACGGACCCTCCGGGACCGCCTAATCACGGGTCCGGGTTCGTTTACCAAAAATGTTGACCAAAGTCAACTTTAGCAATATTAATATTAAAATTCTTCAAATTTTTCACAAAGTTCACATATTTCAACATAAAAGCTTTCCGGCTTCGCGCCCGGACTGCGCACGCAAATCGAGGTATCTAAAAGCGAGATTTTCAAGGCCTCGGAAGAACGGAAAAGAGAGAAATCCGGTGATGACCCTTTGGGTCGTCACATGCATGCAGGCTTCAAATAGACATGACATGCTTCTTGGACTGGATGCCCGACCCGCACAAACTTTCCAAACTTCTCATAAACTCATTGACCCGTGTTTCAGATCTAGGGAATCTTGCCAGGACTCTTTCAATGGTGGGAGATGTCTTCTTTTCGGTCGACGGCGCCCTTTGCGGGTTTTCGCCAATCGACCTCTCTCATTTCTCTTCTCACCGTCGCCCGATAATGCTCTTTACGAGTTTTCACTAAACGGGCTCTTTTTCAATTTCTCTACTCACCGTCGCCTTATGGTTCCCGTAGGTTTTCACAATAAGACTCTCATTTTATTTCTCTCAGTTTGATTGCATCAGATTCCAACAACGGTGTTTTCCGATTCCAACGCCTTTGCCAATTGATCAGAAGGACTTGGACAAGATTTGGGTAAAAAGAATCTGGATGGAATTACAACTTTGGAACCATTCTGATGGGCTCATTGGCGAGCCATTATATCATCTACCCCAGTTTCATTTCTTGGGGGAAATGGGATTTTGTTTTGGTGTGACTGAACCCCAGAGAGAGGCTGCCTACATATCCTTTCGGAATCAAGTCAGACGTAGTTCAGGGAAATATTTGTTTTTGTTTTATTTTTTTCTGTTTTTGTTTTATTTTCTTTTTCTCTTCTTTCTTCTTCTTTCATCATTTTTCAATCATTTTTTTTCATCATTTCATTTTTTTTTTCATTTTTCATCTTTTTTTTTTCAAATAGTACTTTCGGGTTCCAAAGAGGGTAATCAAGGAAGAGTAACCGACTCAAAGGGTTTGCGAAAGATTGATAGTGTTTGGATAGCGAGAATGAAAGCCTTCGTCATCTCAATTGAACAAAGTCATCACCACAGAAGGCTTAGACATAGTACCTTTTTACTGCATCCGCATTCACAGCTGCTTCGGGATCATTTCCTTCGATATCACCCAGATACAATGCTCCTCTCGGCAATATCTTCCTAATGATGTATGGACCCTTCCAATTAGGAGCAAATTTTCCTTTTTCTTCCTGGTGATGAGGAAGAATGCGCCTTAACACTAGCTGTCCCACTTCAAAATTCCTGGGTCGCACTTTCTTGTTGTAAGCACGGGCCATTCTTTGTTGGTACAACTGCCCGTGATAGACTGCAGCCATCCGCTTTTCATTAATTAAGGTCAACTGTTCCAGGCGAATCTTGACCCACCCACTGTCCTCAATCTCTGCTTCAACGATGATCCGGAGAGAAGGGATTTCTACCTCTGCGGGTATGACTGCCTCAGTTCCATAGAACAAAAGGTATGGGGTTGCTCCTACCGATGTGCGCACCGTGGTGCAATATCCCAATAATGCGAAAGGCAACTTTTTATGCCATTGTCTGGAGCTCTGAATCATCTTTCTCAAAATCTTCTTGATGTTCTTATTTGCTGCTTCAACAGCACCATTGGCTTTGGGCCGGTANCTTATTCAAGAAAATATGTTTCAAGGTTCATATTCTCCATCCGACGGGTTTTCGGCAAGGTGGTCTTTCCAGTGCCTATCTTTTGACCGCCTTCTGAGTTACGTAATTCCACTTGGCTAGATTTCAATAAAAGAAACAAAAATCTTTTTGGTGTTTTTAAATCGGACTTTTATCCCTCAAGAAAATTGTCCAAAAGATCCATCGTCGGGAAAAGTCTGAACTTTTTCATATTGTTTTTCAATTTTCATTTTTTTTACCTAGACTATGTCTACTACGAGTTCTAAAAGAAAAACTAAAAAAATAGTTTTATACAATTACACTTCAGAAAGTAGTTTCCCCACCCCACACTTATATTATGCATAGTCCTCGATGCATGATCATAGAGAAATATTAAAACAAGGGTGAGAAATACTCCCTGAGACCCTCTCGGGCCTAGCTCGGACATGATCCTCAATATTAAGAGTCCGGACAACCCCACACTTAAGCTCAAACATGCTCCTCAGCTTCAACTTTGGGTACTCAGACTTCCCCTACTCTGCAAAACAAAAACAACACAAAGCTTGACACTAAAAAAAAATTAATCAATAGCTAAAAGATATACATGTTGGGTTGCCTCCCAACAAGCGCCTTATTTATAGTCGTGGCACGACTCTGCTACTCTGCTCAGGCTGGGTGCTTTCTCTTCTTCTTTCTCCCATAAAGTCTAGCCTTTTTGCACACTCTCGGAAGGTCTCCTCTTTCATCTCTGGCTCTTTTCGCAATCGTCTTTACACACTCAGCTTGCAACAGTACCTCCTCTAACTCAGTTGTCCCATCTGGATCACTACAATTCACATAAGGACTCTGCTCTATCCCTTCGATTCTACCACAGTAATCATGCACAAGTCCTCATAATGCTTAGGGAGCTTAAGTGCCTTGTACACATTAAAAGTGACCTCCTCATCGTCAACTCTCATTTTTAACTTCCTGCTCTCACATCAATAATTGCTCCACCAGTAGCTAAGAATGGTCGCCCCAAAATAATGGGCACTTCCTCATCTACCTCGTAATCAAGAGCAATAAAATCAGCAGGAAGAATAAACTTTCTGTCACGACCCGGATTTCCCACCCTCGGGAGTCGTGATAGCGCCTACTAATAGGAGCTAGGCAAGCCAATTAATTTAACATTTCTCTCAACATCATTAACAGTACAAAGAAGAACGAAGTAAGTAATATAAAAGCGGACGTCTCGATACATAAATAACTGAAAACAAGTGCGGAAATTCAGATACACCTCTACCCAGATCTGGTGTCACTAACTCACGAACTTCTACTGAATGCTAAAAACAAAGTTTGAATAAGAATACAGTACTGTCTGATCCGATACAAGGGAAATCAAACTAAAGACAGAGATAAGAGAGACTCCGGGCCATGTGGACGCCAGCAAGCTACCTCGGAAATCTCCGGACTGAAGTAAGCTCCCAACGCTCCTACTGCTGACCAAAGGCTCCTGCTCCGGTGCTATGATCTGTGCAAAAGCACAGAAGTATAGCATCAGCACAACCGACCCCATGTGCTGGTAAGTGCCTGGCCTAACCCGGCGAAGTAGTGACGAGGCTAGACAGGACCTACCAAAAGAAAACAACCTGTGCAGGTATATATATACAAAGGCAACAGAAATAACAACAGAGAATATCAACTACAAAGGGGAAGGGGGCATGCTCGGGGAAAATACAGCGAATACAGATCAACGGATATAACGACGAAACTATCTCAATGCCATAGCTCATATATAAGTGGTCGGCGCGCCACACGATCCCATTTCTTAATTCATAAGTGGACGGCGTGCCACACGATTCCATTTCATAATATATAAGTGGTCGGCGCGCCACACGATCCCGTTTCATAATAGATATATAAGTGGACGGCGTGCCACACGATCCCATTTCATAATATATAAGTGGTCAGCGTGCCACACGATCCCATTTCATAATATATAAGTGGACGGCGTGCCACACGATCCCATATCATAGTTCAAAATGTCGGGCTTTGTAAAGGAGGCCCCATTAGGGGAATTCGACAACATAACACTTTAACCCGGCAAGGGTACAGCTAACAGCCCAAATATCCCGGCAAGGGAGAGTACATAATAATAGTCTACACGTCCCGGCAAGGGAATAATCACAACACATCCTATTTTAAATCACTTCTTTCTCAACTATCACATTCTTGTTCGAGCCAACGCTCCAAAATATACCAATCACAATTCTTCCTCAACCGTTCACATTATAGGAAATTTATCAATTAAACAAGAAGGTTGTGTCACTTCATTCGAATTAAAAGCAATTAAGACTCACGGTCATGCTAGACTCCGGTGCATAGACAACCGTCACCATGCCTATACACCGTACTCCACATTTAGCAAGTAACAAATAACATCGTAATCCTATTCCCTCAAGCCAAAGTTAGAACAAACACTTACCTCGGTCCAAGAATAGCAATCAACTCCCTAATACCGCCTTTCCTCTACAATCCAACTCCGAAATAATGATATCTAGGCATAATTAGTTCAATAATATCAATAAGGGCTCAAAAACATAATCCCATAGCCTAGAAATGAAATTCCTATCATTCTTCCAAAAACACCAAAATTCGACACCGGTCCCACATGGTCCAAACACGAGGCTCGGACCAAAACCCAATCACCCATAACCCCACGAGTTCAAATATATAATTTATTTCAAGATTCGACCCCAAATTGAGGTTGAATCACCAAAAATCCCCAAAGCCCTAACTCTACCCAAAACCCCCATTTTCTACTTTGATTTCAAGGTTTAGGGCTAGGAATTTAGTAATTAATAGAGGAAATTGAAGAAAACAAGTTGAACAATGCTTACCCAAGAAGTTTTGATGAAAGGGAGCTTCAATGGACGCCTAAGTGCTTGGAGAAGAAAGGAGTTCGTGTATTTTTATGAAAATCCCGAGCTACTGTTCTGTTTTTAACTTAAAAATTCGCTGGGCAAAATTGCCCTTCGCGTTCGCGGGAGAGGGGACGCGTTCGCGAAGGGTAGACTGGGTAGGCTATCGCGATCGCGTGGAGAGAGACGCGAACGCGTAGAAGGAAATTGCTGGGGTCCAGGAACTGTTCTATGCGAACACGTGGGATTTCACGCGAACGCGATGAAGGAGTTCTGTAGAGCTACGCGATCGCGAGGGTACTAACGCGTACGCGAAGGGGAAAAGGGAGACTCAGCCCTCAGGGTCAAATAACCCTACGCGAACACGGGGCTGGGACGCGATCGCGAAGAAATAGGGAGTAAGGCATCGCGAACGCGGGATGAAGAACGCGATCGCGAAGAGGAAATGGGCTCTGCAACAGCTGAAGCAAAATCTGCTATTTTTCTAAGTGTAAAAACACCCCGAACCACCTCCAATTCACTCCCGAGCCCTCGGGGCTCCTAACCAATCACACACACTAACTCAATAACATCCTACGAACTTA
>NW_017670935.1:74288-96559 GCF_001879085.1 Nicotiana attenuata
ACGGGCTCAGCAACAAGCCAACAGAAACAGCTCCTATATCAAAAAAGACCATCACCAAAAAACCAAACCCTCGATACATACAAAAAAACACAAACTTTCGTCGATGAACCACCCAGGAGGCCAAATTTTACACAAAATCGGTGACACTACAGATCTGTTTCCAAAGCTGTTCAAATGGGTCTGTTGCAAAATGTACCTCCAAACAGCAAAACCGAATCACCTCATATCAGCGGGCAACCCGATGCGCTTATCACTCAGGAGTTGAAGGGCATGATACAGAAAACTGTTGGACTTTGAAAGAGCCGTGGAGGATTTGATAGAACAGAAAAAGATAGTGCTAAGGGATGAGGATGTCAATGTGACTAATAACCCACTGCCAGCCCACAACAACGGGCCAGTAATCGGGATGATTTTGTGAGGACTAAGGAATTTGACCCGGCATTAAAGCTTATCATTGCTATTGCTGAGCGCAGAGAGAAACCAAAAGCTGCCCCGAAGCAAGACAAAGGGGAAAAAAGAACAAAACAACCTATCCAAATCAGAAAAGAATATTGAATTAGGAATAGGGCAACTCCTACCAAAGATGCTATTCTCTATGCTCTCTTCGAGGCCGCAATGAAAAAGAGATGACTTTGAGTCCTCCAGGAGGTTTAAACTGAACAAGGAAGCCGAATGTACGTGCCCAAGGGAGCTATGATGGTGCGGGGACAATTTAAGCCATCGAGGTCTGAACGAGCCCGTGGTTATTGGACGCGCGCCAACGAAAGCCCATGACAGATCCCTGCTGCGGTGCCTTGGAACTACCATAAAATCAGTGGTGACGTAATAAAAGAGAAATCTCAGGAAAACTTCAAGAAAATCACCCCTGTTGAGAAGTACCCAACGTGGAAAGAAGTGAACAACGCCACTTAGAAAACGTTTCCCATCTAAAAAAAACCTAGTAGAGAAGAGACGGAAGCTTTCTTTCAGAAAATGAAGATGGCGGACTATGAAGTGGTTGATCAATCTCGAAAGTATCCTAAACAAGTATCCTTGCTATCATTGCTAATAAAATCCCCCGAACACCAGAAGGTTTTAATGAAGACCCTCAATGAAGCATACGTACCAGCTGAAACTTCTGTGGAACAGTTAGAAAGAATGGCGAAAGATTCTTCGCTATCAACCAGATTCATTATAGCAAACTTGCCACAAGGGGCCGCACATAACAAACCTTGCACTTAACTGTCAAATGTGAGGGTACTACGTGAAGAGGTTACATGGTAGACGGAGGTTCTAAGGTAGACATCTGCTCTCTTCAATATGAGTTGGAAATTGGGACTGAAAGGATTCGTCCCAACAATGTCTGCGTACGAGAACACTCGATGGTCATCAAAGAGAACAAATTGAGAATCGACTTAATTCTGACCATTGGCCCAGTGGACTTTCGAGGTGCACTTTCCAAGTGCTAAAACTAGGACACATCCTACAACTTTCTTCTGGAAGGCCATGGATCCACGCAGCAGGGGCTGTTGCACTCTCCATCTCCAATATGGTGAAATTTGACATGAAGAGATCAGGAGATTGTGGTCCACAGTAGCAGAGATAGACAAATCGATCTATCGGGACCCGTCGTCCTGCTTTGAAGCGAGGGAAGGCAGTGAGCCACATAGTTTACACAGGCCTTTGAGGTTGTGGTGGCAAGACCAGCATGAAGAAGGAAACAACCAAACCAAAACTTTCCTATCCAATGCCCATAGATAATGGTCGCCAAAGAAGATACATGACAACTGGTTTCAAACAGGGAAGGACATTGGGAATCCCTGCAAGGAATAGCTGAGCCAGTTACCCTGCCTACACTGAGAAGTTTCTTTGGGATAGGTTTCAACCCTACCCCAGATGATATAAAGTGGCAGAATGAGAGAAAGAATGACGGATGGGTTTTGCCGCAACCCATGCACATCTGTACGAGACCTTTGTCAACCAAAGTACAGTGAATGAGAGGATTGATGAGGCCTTTACGGCCGAATTATAGAAGATATGTGGGGCAATAGAAGAAAGATACTGTATGAAACCCACATGGTTAGCCAGAGGGAGACTCAAGCACCGCTAGATGGTTGTAGTATGGGACCAAACGCAAGCTGCAGAATTGAAGGCTACGCCATTCCCAATCAGGCGGGAGTCCCGGTAGACCTGTCCTGCCACTTTTTCTGCATCCAGCGAGTTATTAAGGGTGAATAATGGGTGTTTTTTAGATTCTTGTCTTTAATGATTAATCAATGTAAATCTGATCTTAAATTCCAAGAAATGAAATCATATTTATCTTTCATATCTCTTTATTCTTCTGAATTTTGCTTTTTTCTCTTTTAATATTTTTATTTAAGTTCTAATAATGCGACCTTAATAATATGACATGCTTGCGGACTTCATGCCCAGATCCAACACGCTGTCTAAGTTGTGTAACCATGAACCAAGAACCATGAGATAGAAGAGGATATTAGGAAAATAAATCGAGACTGGAACAATTTGAGATAAACCTAAGCCAAACTTGAATGATACTGAGCCGGTTAAACTGGGAATATTTGAAGAAATCCGGGAAACCAAGTAAGCATTCACACAGAAAGAGAATCCGAGAATGTGTAAGCTTATATCCTAATCGGGAACATGTGGAAGACTTAGCAAGCGGTTCTAGATAATAAGAGTTCAGATACATCCCTCATTGTCACAATGAACTAGATGAAAATAAGACTCGACTCCCCATCCGCTCGGTTGCCCTACCCCAGGCAACGAAATTGATCTTGGAATAAACACAAATAGGGAAAGGCATGGTTACTGTAATACGGTTGAGGCAGACCCAGCCATGAATATATCAACGACATCAAAAAGGTTTCTGAAAACGCAAGAAAACCGAGCAAGCCAGTGAAAGACAAAAGAGGAACCATTAGGCGGCATGCAAGCAGTTTCTTCTTAAGTGGTGATGTCTTTGTCACAAAAGGACCCAAGATTAAAATTTGTTAAGATGTGTTAACGGAAGAGAGGCCGGAAGGATCAAAGCATGAGAGTACACGCAGAAGTGGTGGACCCAATATGAGAGATATAGTTTTGGCAAAGATACCATTCGAGCAGGGTATTACTGGATAACCATGGAAAAGGACTGTTTCAGCTTTGTCCGGAAGTGCCATCAGTGCCCGGTGCACGGTGATTTGATTCATCGCACTACTCCCGAACCTTACATCCCATGTCAGCACCTTCGCCATTTGTCGTTGGGGCATGGTTCGTTCATTGGGCCGATTGAGCCGAAAAGCCTCAAATTGACATAGATTCATACTGGTTGCCATTGATTACTTCACGAAGTGGGTTGAAGCCATCACTCTCAAATCGGTCACCAAGAAGCCGTAGGTAGATTTTGGTGGCACTCCAATCTTATCTGCCGCTTTGGCATTCCCGCAACTATCGTACAGCTAATGCTGAAACCTGAATAGACGTTTGATGGAAGAGGTATGCGAAGCAATTCAAATAACGCATAGAAACTCCACTCCCTACGCGGCCCAACCAATGGTGCTGTTGAAGCAGCAAATAAGAACATCAAGAAGATTTTGAGAAGATGATTCAGAGCTCCAGACAATGGCATAAAAAGTTGCCTTTCGCATTATTGGGATATTGCAACACGGTGCGCACATCGCTAGGAGCAACCCCATACCTTTTGTTCTATGGAACTGAGGCAGTCATACCCGCAGAGGTAAGATCCCTTCTCTCGGATTCATCGTTGAAGCAGAGATTGAGGACAGTGGGTGGGTCAAGATTCGCCTGGAACAGTTGACCTTAATTAATGAAAAGCGGATGGCTGGCAGTCTATCACGGGCAGTTGTACCAACAAAGAATGGCCCGTGCTTACAACAAGAAAGTGCGACCCAGGAATTTTGAAGTGGGACAGCTAGTGTTAAGGCGCATTCTTCCTCATCACCAGGAAGAAAAAGGAAAATTTGCTCCTAATTGGAAGGGTCCATACATCATTAGGAAGATATTGCCGGAGGAACATTGTATCTGGGTGATATCGAAGGAAATGATCCGAAGCAGCTGTGAATGCGGATGCAGTAAAAAGGTACTATGTCTAAGCCTTCTTGTGTGATGACTTTGTTCAATTGAGATGACGAAGGCTTTCATTCTCGCTATCCAAACACTATCATCTTTCGCAAAACCCTTTGAGATCGGTTCTCTTCCTTGATTACCCTCTTGTGAACCGAAAGTATATTTGAAAAAAAAAAGATGAAAAATGAAAAAAAAAATGAAATGATGAAAAAAAATGATTTGAAAATGATGAAAGAGAAGAAAGAAGAGAAAAAGAAAATAAAAACAAAAACAGAAAAAAATAAAACAAAAACAAATATTTCCCTGAAATACGTCTGACTTGATTCCGAAAGGATATGTAGGCAGCCTCTCTCTGGGGTTCAGTCACACCAAAACAAATCCCATTTCCCCAAGAAATGAAAACTGGGGTAGATGATATAATGGCTCGCCAAATGAGCCCATCAGAATGGTTCCAAAGTTGTATTCCATCCAGATTCTTTTTACCCAATCTTGTCCAAGTCCTTCTGTCAATTGGCAAAGGCGTTGGAATCGGAAACACCGTTGTTGGAATCTGATGCAATCAAACTGAGAGAAATAAAATGAGAGTCTTATTGTGAAAACCTACGGGAACCATAAGGCGAGACGGTGAGTAGAGAAATTGAAAAGAGCCGTTTAGTGAAAACTCGTAAAGAGCATTATCGGGCGACGGTGAGAAGAGAAATGAGAGAGGTCGATTGGCGAAAACCCGCAAAGGGCCGCGGTCGACCGAAAAGAAGACATCTCCCACCATTGAAAGAGTCCTGGCAAGATTCCCTAGATCCTGAAACACGGGTCAATGAGTTTATGAGAAGTTTGGAAAGTTGTGGCGGGTCGGGCATCCAGTCCAAGAAGCATGTCATGTCTATTTGAAGCCTGCATGCATGTGACGACCCAAGGGTCATCACGGATTTCTCTCTTTCCGTTCTTCCGAGGCCTTGAAAATCTCGCTTTTAGATACCTCGATTTGCGTGCGCAGTCCGGGCGCGAAGCCGGAAAGCTTTTATGTTGAAATATGTGAACTTTGTGAAAAATTTGAAGAATTTTAATATTAATATTGCTAAAGTTGACTTTGGTCAACATTTTTGGGTAAACGAACCCGGACCCGTGATTAGGCGGTCCCGGAGGGTCGTAGAAAAATATGGGACTCGGGCATATGCCCGGAGTCGAATTTTCGAGGTCGAGAGCCCGAGAAATGAATTTTTTTCTGTGAAATTTGTTTTTCTGAAATTTTAACGGAAAATGAAATAAAAATTGTATCAAAAGATCTATGGTATCGGGCTTCGTATTTTGGTTCGACGCCCGGTAACAAGTCTTAAATATGTGTTAGGCGCTTTCTGTAAAGTTTGGTCGAAATCGGATGTCAATTTGACGTGTTTCGGACCTAAATATCTAAAATTTGAAGTTATGAAGTTTGAAATGAAAAATGATGATCTTGGGGCTTGATTCAATGATTTGATGTTATTTTGGCGATTTTGATCGCTTTCGGAGTTGACGCACCCGCTGAGGCTGGGTACTTTTCCTTAACTTTTGTCAGGCAGAGCCCTATAAAACTAATCTTGCCACCTTTTCTTTGTATTAGTTTCGGGAACAGAGTTGGACCGAAAGGGATTCAAAAAAATAAATAAAAAGGCAAGAAAATGAGTTTAAAGAGAAGCGTCCCTTTTCGGGGAGAAAAGAAGGACTTATCTGGGGTGCATGCAGACTTTAAATAAACATGACATGCTTCTTGGACTGGATGCCCGACCCACACAAACTTTCCCAACTTCTCATCAACTCATTGACCCGTGTTTCAGATCTAGGGAATCTTGCCAGGACTCTTTCAATGGTGGGAGATGTCTTCTTTTCGGTCGACGGCGCCCTTTGCGGGTTTTCGCCAATCGACCTCTCTCATTTCTCTTCTCACCGTCGCCCGATATTGCTCTTTACGAGTTTTCACTAAACGGCTCTCATTTTCAATTTCTCTACTCACCGTCGCCTTATGGTGCCTGTAGGTTTTCACCAATAAGACTCTCTCATTTTATTTATCTCAATTTGATTGCATCAGATTCCAACAACGGTGTTTTCCGATTCCAACACCTTTGCCAATTGATCAGAAGGACTTGGACAAGGTTTGGGTAAAAAGAATCTGGATGGAATTACAACTTTGGAACAATTCTGATGGGCTCATTGCCGAGCCATTATATCTTCTGCCCCAGTTTCACTTTTGGGGGACTTTGAATTTTTATTTTGGTGTGACAGAACCCCAGAGAGAGGCTGCCTACGTATCCTTTCGGAATCAAGTCGAACGTAGTTCAGGGAAGCATTTTGTTTTTGATTTTCTTTGTTCTTTTTTTTTGTTTTGTTTTGTTTTCATTTTTTTTCTTTCTTTTTCATTTTCCATTTTATTTTTTTTCTTCTTTTTTCTTTTTTTTTTCAAATAATACTTTCGGGTTTCTAAAGAGGGTAATCAAGGAAGAGTAACCGGCTCAAAGGGTTTGCGAAAGATTGATAGTGTTTGGATAGCGAAAATGAAAGCCTTCGTCATCTCAATTGAACAAAGTCATCACCACAGAAGGCTTAGACATAGTACCTTTTTACTGTATCCGCATTCACAGCTGCTTCGGGATCATTTCCTTCGATATCACCCAGATACAATGTTCCTCTCGGCAATATCTTCCTGATGATGTATGGACCCTTCCAATTAGGAGCAAATTTTCCTTTTGCTTCCTGGTGATGAGGAAGAATGCGCCTTAACACTAGTTGTCCCACTTCAAAATTCCTGGGTCGCACTCTCTTGTTGTAAGCACGGGCCATTCATTGTTGGTACAATTGCCCGTGACAGACTGCAGCCATCCGCTTTTCATCAATTAAGGTCAACTGTTCCAGGCGAGTCTTGACCCACTCACTGTCCTCAATCTCTGCTTCAACGATGATCCGGAGAGAAGGGATTTCTACCTCTGCGGGTATAACTGCCTCAGTTCCAGAGACCAAAAGGTATGGGGTTGCTCCTACCGATGTGCGCACTGTGGTGCGAAATCCCAATAATGCGAAAGGCAACTTTTATGCCATTGTCTGGAGCTCTGAATCATCTTTCTCAAAATCTTCTTGATGTTCTTATTTGCTGCTTCAACAGCACCATTGGCTTTGGGCCGGTAGGGAGTGGAGTTTCTATGCGTTATTTTGAATTGTTCGCATACCTCTTCCATCAAACGTCTATTCAGGTTTGCAGCATTAGCTGTGACGATAGTTGCGGGAATGCCAAAGCGGCAGATAAGATTGGAGTGCACAAAATCTACCACGGCTTTCTTGGTGACCGATTTGAGAGTGATGGCTTCAACCCACTTCGTGAAGTAATCAATGGCAACCAGTATGAATCTATGTCAATTTGAGGCTTTCGGCTCAATCGGCCCAATGACGACCATGCCCCAAGCGACAAATGGCGAAGGTGCTGACATGGGATGTAGTTCTGTGGGAGGTGCATGAATCAAATCACCGTGCACCCGGCACTGATGGCACTTCCGGACAAAGCTGAAACAGTCCTTTTCCATGGTTATCCAGTAATACCCTGCTCGAAGGATTTTCTTTGCCAAAACATACCCGTTCATATGGGGTCCACACACTTCTGCGTGTACTTCATGCATGATCCTTCCGGCCTCTTCGGCGTTAACACATCTTAACAAATTGAGATCCGGGGTCCTTTTGTACAAGACATCACCACTTAAGAAGAAACTGCTTGCATGCCGCCTAATGGTTCTCTTTTGGTCTTCACTGGCTTGCTCGGGGTATTCTTGCGTTTTCAGAAACCTTTTGATGTCGTGATACCATGGCTGGGTGTTTGGTTCCGCCTCAACCGTATTACAGTAACCATGCCTTTCCCATATTTGGATTTCCAAGGGATCAATGTGGGCGTTGCCTGGGTAGGGCAACATCGAGGCCAGAGTGGCGAGTGCATCAGCTAGTTCATTGTGACAATGAGGGATGTACCTGAACTCTATTGACTAGAACCGCTTGCTAAGATCTTCCACATGTTGCCGATAGGGAATAAGCTTAACATCTCGGGATTTCTCGTCTGTGTGAATGCTTATCTTGGTTTCCCGGATTTCTTCAAAAGTTCCCGAGTTAACCGGCTCAGTATCATTCAAGTTTGGCTTAGGTTTATTCTCAAATTGTTCCAGTTCTCGATTTATTTTCCTAAAATCCTCTTCTTCATCATATTCTGGTTCTTGGTTCATGGTTACACAATTAGACAGCGTGTTTGGATCTGGGCATGAAGTCCGCAAGCATGTCATATTATTTAAGGTCGCATTATTAGAACTGAAAGAAAAAATAAAAGAGAAAAATAGCAAAATCAGAAAGAATAAAGAGATATGAAAGATGAAATATTGATTTCATTTCTTGGAATTTGAAGATAACAGGGTTTACATTTGGAAATCAAAAGACAAGAAACTAAAGAAAACACCCGAGTTACACCCTGGAATAACTCGCGATGCAGAAAAAGTGGCAGGACAGGTCTACCGGGACTCCCGCCTGATTGGGAATGGCGTAGCCTTCCAATTCTGCAGCTTGGCGTTTGGTCCCATATACAACACCTCAGCGGTGCTTGAGCCCTCTCCTGGCTGAACCATGTGGGTTTCATACAGTATCTTTCTCATTGCCCCACATATTTCTTCAATCTCTTCGGCCGTAAAGGCCTCATCATCCTCTCATTCACTGTACTTTGGCTTGACAAAGGTCTCGTACAGATGTGGCAGTGGTTGCGGCAAAACCCATCCGTCATTCTTTCTCTCATCTGCCCACTTTATATCATCTGGGGTAGGGTGGAAACCTATCCCAAAGAACTTCTCAGTGGTAGGCAGGGTAACTGGCTCAGCTATTCCTTGCAGGGATTTCCCAAGTCCCTTCCCTGGTTTGAAACCATGTCTGATCATTTCTTTGGCCACCATAATCGAGGCATTGGATAGGAAAGGTTGGGGGAATGGGTTTCCTTCTTCATGCTGGTCTGCCACCACAACCTCAAAGGCCTGGTAAACTATGTGCTCACTGCCTTCCCTCGCTTCAAGACATGGGACGGACGGGTCCCGATAGATCGATTGTTCATCCTCACTGTGGACCACAATCTCCTGATCCTCATGTTCAAATTTCACCATTTGATGGAGAGTGGAGGGCACAGCCCCTGCTGCGTGGATCCATGGCCTTCCAGAAGAAAGTTGTAGGATGTGTCCATGTCTAGCACTTGGAAAGTCACCTCAAAGTCCACTGGGCCAATGGTCAGAATTAAGTCGATTTCTCCAATTGTGTCTCTTTTGATACCATCGAAGTCTCGTACGCAGACATTGTTGGGACGAATCCTTTCAGTCCCAATTTCCATACGCTATAGTGAAGAGAGAGGGCAGATGTCTACCTTAGAACCTCCGTCTACCATGAACCTCTTCACGTAGTACCCTTCACATTTGACAGTTAAGTGCAAGGATTTGTTATGTGCGGCCCCTTCTGGGGGCAAGTTGTTTTTGCTGAATGAAATCTGGTTGATAGCGAAGAATCTTTCCGCCATTCTTTCTAACTGTTCCACAGAAGTTTCAGCTGGTACGTATGCTTCATTGAGGGTCTTCATTAAAACCTTCTGGTGTTCGGGGGATTTTATTAGCAATGATAGCAAGGATACTTGTTTAGGATACTTTCGAAGTTGATCAACCACTTCATAGTCCGCCATCTTCATTTTCTGAAAGAAAGCTTCCGTCTCTTCGGCACTTACAGGTTTTTTAGATGGGAAACGTTTTCTAGTGGCGTTGTTCACTTCTTCCACGTTGGAGTACTTCTCAACAGGGGTGATTTTCTTGAAGTTTTCCTGAGATTTCTTTGCCCTTATACGTCACCACTGTTTTATGGTAGTTCCAAGGCACCGCAGCAGGATCTGTCATGGGCTTCTGTGGCGCGCGTCCAATAACCACGGGCTCGTTCAGCCTCGATGGCTTAATTGTCCCCCGCACCACATAAGCTCCCTTGGGCACGTACATTCGGGCTTCCTTGTTCAGTTTAAACCTCCTGGGAGGACTCAAAGTCATCTGCTTTTCATTGCGGCCTCGAGAGACATAGAGAATAGCATCTTTGGTAGGCGTTGCCCCTATTCCTAATTCAATATTCTTTTCTGATTTTGGATAGGTTGTTTTGTTCTTTTTTTCCCCTTTGTCTTGCTTCGGGGCAGCTTTTGGTTTTCTCTCTGCGTCAGCAATGGCAATGATAGCTTTTAATGCCGGGTCAAATTCCTTATCCTCACAAATCATCCCGATTACTGGCCCGTTGTTGTGGGCTGGCAGTGGGTTATTAGTCACATTGGGGACATCCTCATCCCTTAGCACTATCTTTTTCTGTTCTATCAAGTCCTCCACGGCTCTTTTCAAAGTCCAACAGTTTTCTGTATCATGCCCTTCAACTCCTGAGTGATAAGCGCATCGGGTGCCCCGCTGATATGAGGGTGATTCTGGGTTTTGCCTGTTTGGAGGTACAGGCTGCAACAGACCCATTTGAACAAGCTTTGGAAACAGACTGGAGTAGGGTTCACCGATTGGTGTAAAATTTGGCCTCCTGGGTGGTTCACGAGGACGGAAGTTGTTTTGTGGAGGACGGGGGTTGTAGTGGTTTTGGTGAGGAGGCTGGTTTCTTGGAAATGGAGCTTGGTTTCTGTTGGCTTGTTGCTGAGGCCGGACAAAAGGCTGAGTATTCATAACCGCGTACGGAGGAGGAGCATAGGCCATGTCCTGGTGAGGGTAATAATGCTGAGGGGTTCTTTCTGGGAAAATGGATCTGGGAGCACGGTGTCTTCTTGCACTTGATGCTGCGATGGATGTTTCTTCTTTCTTCTTACCCTTTGTCACTCCTCCAGACCCGCCTTGAATGGCTTGGGAGGTTGCTCTAATAGCGGATTGGCTCAGAATTCTGCCTGTTTTTAATCCATTTTCCACCATTTCATCGATTTTGATAGCTTCCGCGAACGGTTTACCCATAGCTGACATCATATTTTGGAAATAATCAGCTTCCTGAGCTTGAAGGAACACTGTGACCATTTCAACCTCGTCCATTGGGGGCTTTACTCTAGATGCTTGCTCACGCCATTTGATTGCGTACTCCCTAAAGCTCTCCGAAGACTTCTTTTTCAAGTTTGCCAATGAGTTTCTGTCTGGAGCAATGTCTATATTGTACTGGAATTGTCTGAAAAAGTCTCTAGCGAGGTCGTCCCAGATGTGCCAGCGAGAGATATCCTGATCCATGTACCACTCGGAGGCGATTCCCACCAGACTTTCTCCAAAATAAGCCATGAGCAATTCTTCTTTTCCTCCAGCTCGTCGCAACTGATTGCAGTATTTCTTAAGATGAGCAATAGGATCACCGTGCCCATGTACATGGAGTTTTGAATCCCAGAGGCAAATGTACATGAGGGAACATGCATAGATCAGTATATGACACACTTTTCTGCCCACTCAGACCCTGCATGTACATGAGGGAACATGCATAGATCATCCTCTTTGTAATTTCTTCCTGTTCAGGGGTTTTGGGAGTCCTTTCCTGTCCCGTGGTGAACTCAAATGGAGGTGGCTGAGGATAAGTATGAGTTGGAACTGAGGAGGCTCCATTTGGTAGGTAGGTGTTTGGAATGTAAAGGCTGAAGGATCGAAAGGTGGGCCTGAGCAGTGCGGGCTGTGTTGTGGCTGAGCATGGGGGAGCGGTGAAGATATTGGAAGTCGCTCCGGACATGAACACCTGGGGGAGAACCTCAGAAGGTGCCGATATGGTGGGCTGTCCCAGTGGGGTATTTGGATGACTGATGGGAATATTGGAGGTATCCCCTGATCTAGGGAACAGTTCGGGGAATCCGGGGATGGCACTTGGAGGCTCTCTTCCATTCGCCCAAGCATCCCACATTTCCATGACTCGAAGACGTAAAACCCTGTTCTCTTCAGCCGCTGCAGATTCTGAGGTCGGGATGCCCGAGATTGGGCTATCATCTGCGATGGGAATCGTTGGCAAGGTCATTTCCGAAGACATACCGATACTCCCCTTTGATCTAGTAAAGTATGGATGTGAAGCCAGGTTACCACGAAAACCAACCACCATTTCTATAAAACCTGGACGGGTGACAGCAGCAAACGGTTAGTTTGAGACAAATAACAGATAGGTAATCGCACGTTGGGGTGTCATGCACCTATACAGTTAAATGGGTTTCTACATGTTTTGCAACAGTTGCATACGTCATCCCGGCTTTTCCTTATTCTTTTCCATTTTTCTTCCTTCGATTTCCACTCTCTATTCTTGCTTTTCCTTTCTTTTGTCCTTTTCTCTTATTATTTTTCATTGCCTCTTTTTTATCACTCTTTTTTTCTTTCTTTTGGTTATGGTCGAATCCTATGGAGATTGCCTACGTATCATGACCCCGCATGAATTAGACCGAGAGTAGTTCTGGGAAATTGTGAATTGAGTAAACTAACTCTTTTTTTTTAATAAAACTCAGACCATGAAGCTTTAAGGCAAAAGAAAAAAAATTTGATTTTTTTTATTTTTGTTTCTTTTTGGAATTTTCTAAAAAAAATGCTTTAAAAGAAGAAAGGGAATCTTTTTTTTTTTGGATTTTTGATTTTGACTCTATTTTTTTTTATTTTTTTTTTAAAGAAAGACTTCTAAAAATTCATTTGCTTTTGATTTGAACGTTGGGAATTTTAAAAGTAAAAAAAAGAAAATATTTTTGTTCGAATTTTTATTTGTTTTCTCTTTTTCTAAAGAAGAAAGAAAATATTTTTGGATTTTGGATGTAACTTCTTAATTTTCGAAAGAGGGACTTTTTAAGAAAATGTTTTGAATTTCTGAGCTTTTATTTATTTACAAAAGTACTTCTAAAGAAAAGAAAAAAATATTTTTTTGGACTCCAAATTTTTCAAAATTTTTTTTATTGACATTTATGAAAGAAAGACATCTAAGGAGTATTTTTTTTTTTTTTTGTTTCTGATTTTTTTTTTGGATTTTTCTTTTGGAAAAATACTTCAAAATGAAGGGAACCCGTATTTTTCTTTTTTTCGCACGAAAGACATTAGAAAGAAGGAAACCTTTTTTTTTCAGTTTAAAAACTACTTTTTTTTTTTGAATTTTCTAAGGAAAATTTTTTAAAGAAGGAACTAAAGGAAATATTTTTGAATTTTTGAAAATTGGGGCCGGAACCGATGAGGTTTGCCTATGTATCTCACATCCGGTGAGAATCAGACCCGCGTAGTTCGGTCAGATTTGACAAAACAAACTATTTTTGAAAAAACTTTCCTTTTGTTTTTGTTGATTTTCTCACAAATTCGGCAGAGTTTCAGTACCATTTGGGCATTGGGTTTTTCAAAACAGGTGATTAATTTACTCAACCCTAACACTATTATTCCCCTTTTCCTCTTTTTTGTTTCAAATTCCTCCCATTATTTACAAGCCGGTCAACATGCAAATTCGAAGCAAATAAATGCACAAGTAGCAAGTAGGATGCATCAGGATGGTCTTTTCATTTCAGGTCACCTGTCCTAGACGGACCCAACCCCTGTGTTGAGTCCCCTAAGTCAAATGCACGTGATGCAAACAGCGTTCCTACTAGGGATCCGGCATGAGGTTGAGTTATTCTAAGTTCAAAACCTGGGTATATGTTCTAGACTGTGTACCCGAGCGGACAACTCGAGTCGAGGAGGGGACTACGTACCGGGAACCAAAAGGCCATCCGGCTTAGTAACTTGTCCGGCCTCTTTCTTACTTTAAGGTATGACACTAACAGAATAGGGAGTCTCGACCAGCGAGCACATCCCCGAAGATGAGAAGAGAAGGGTTTCATAACAGTTTTATATATACAATTCAGATAATATCAAAGCGGTAAAGCATTTAGCACATTAGGATGAAACATGTAGGAGAATCAGATAAAAGATAAAGCCAAATATAATAGCTATTCTAAGCTCGAATTCTTGAACCCTGAACCGAAATTCTGGGTTCGTGTCCCCGGCAGAGTCGCCAGAGCTGTCACACCTCCTTTTTACACACCACCACCGAAGGATAGTGTATAAGGGAGTTTTTCCACTTTAAGTGACATTATTCGAAATGGGATTATTTAATGATCAGAGTCGCCACTTGGGATAGGTTTGGTTTCTGGTGTCCCAAGTCGCCGGTTTATCTTGAATACCAAATCGAGGAAGTTTTCGACTTTCCAAGTGAAGTCTGCGAACCAGAATTCTGACTAAGGAATTTTGTTAACCCGGGGGAAGGTGTTAGGCACCCCCGGATTCCGTGGTTCTAGCACGGTCGCTTAAACTTCATAATTGGCATATTACCTGATTTTAATACATGTTTCAACCTATAGTGCAATTTTAAATTATTTACCGCTTTAAATTAATTTTAAGGAAAGTTGCAACGTTATTAAAACACGCCTCAAACCACGTCACATAAATGCACCCGTGATTTTTGACGTATTTTAACATCGTTGAGATTTGAATTTGGGTCACATAAATGCGCACCCGAGTTTAGGAAAGTAATATTATTAAATTCGCGCCTAAAGCGGCTAACGTGTTGTTAACTTTGCGGGAGGCCATGAAAATTTGCTAAATAGCACGTCCTGAGTTCTATGTATTTTAATGGAAGTATACAAAGAGGGCCACGCAATTTGTGATTTTTATTTAGCGCGGCGCACCTCGATTTCATTTTTTAATGGATATTCGACTAAAGCTTGAAGGGCCATGGACTATTGTGTTATCTAAGATGGCCCTCCTGAAATTATTCTAAGGGCCCTACTAATTGACTAAAGTCATAAGGATTGGTTTCAAGAGCTAAACATGGGCTGGAATTTAAAGTCCAGTTGCCTAACACAAGAACACACATGTGACACAGCTGGGCCTGAATGAGAGGCCCAATGCTCTAAAATTGACTCTACCGTTCTGACAGTACTTCTGCACAAGGGATTGGGCCATACAAAATTACTGTGCGGCCAGCCCAGAACTGGGATCCATGGACTATAACATACAAGCCTCATATCGATCCATTATCAGCCCAAGGACCAAAATAACACACGTAACCAAATTGGGTTTCTGGATACACAACTTAGCAGATCATGCTGGATGTCAAAATTAAGCCCAATAATGCAAGTTTCAACTTCACAAAATTCCTCACAATTTCCGGTCCAAATCGATGGGCATTTCTTCAAATACACATCTATTTTTATGCATACAATAGCAAAGCTGGACCTCTAGGATTTCTATATGGATACATTATTTATAATTGCTTAAAAGGCTCATGAATAAACATGCATTTAGTACTACACCTAATGACTAAACTAAAGGGCTCACGAGGGTACTAAATGAGATTTGATAAACAGTTAAGCAAATATAGAGCAGTCATCAACGCCATGGACCTTGTTAAAATCATTGTTATAATGTCTAAAGTAATCCCATGAGCACATGATTGACTAAACAGATTTTGTGGCTGAGATCTACCAAATATGCATGCATAAAAATAAAAAAAATGTCTTGTTCAGTTACAGTGATTTCAAAATAATAATATGAAAGAGTCTATCTACTTAACATAAGGATCTATTTAATAGGACAGTATTCCACATACAAAAGAAAAATAGGCATGATTAAACCAAATGAACTATATCTTCAAATCCTCTCTTCTTATTCCCTTCTTCAATTCAAAGCTTCACTAATACATAGGGAATTTCAGGAGATGTGTACCTGATTACAGCAATAAACAAAGGTGAGTTTGAAGGTAGGAGGCAACAACAGCAATAAACTTGACCCAGCAGAAACAGCAATCAAAACAAGCTCGAAACCCAGGAATAAAACAATTTCAAATAGACCTTGACCCAACCAGCTTCAAAACAGACTTGAATGATCCAAACTCAAACCATTTTCACCCTTTGAATCTAAAAATGATTTCAGAACTTGACAGTTTCAAAGAGCAACTAGTCTTAATGGAACAGTGTTTACTGCAGGATTTCTCAGCTATTTTTGTTTTGATTTTTCAGGATTTCATCTCTAAAAACCTAAAATCAGATCTCTCTTTGTGTATTTTTCAGCTCTTTCAATTCTGTAGGCTCTCTCCTTTATGAATTCTGATCTCTAAAACTCTAGGCTCTCAAATTTTGGGCTCTCAAAATCTTAGGCTCTGAAAACTTGAAGCTCTCCTCCCAAATAAACTCCCTCCTCAAGGCAAGGATACAATGCCTTTTATAGGCAAACAAGTAGGGCAATTTCAGATTCATTTTTTTTACCCCTTAGGTCCTTCTTAATCTTCAGTTTTTGCTTATAAGTCCTTAGAATCCTGACTTGTTTTCCAAGTTATACTATCTAAATCCTGAAATTCAAATTAAAACCCCAACCTAGAAGCTTCTAGGGGCTTCTATTTCTGTTACTGCAAGATTCCCTGACTTAATTTACCCATATTACTCTTAAAAGCCCTGAAAATTACCTAAATCTACCAAACAAGAATCTGGGCCAAACGACCCAATTCAATGGGTCTGAATAGGCCCAAATGAATTCATTACTGGGTCTAATGATCATACCACAATCAAAGTGATATTCAATCGACCCACAGAACAAGAATCAGGAACATTTTAAAACCAACTCAGCCCTTAATGCTGAGTGATTAAAAGGGTGACTCAAATAAACCAGGAAATAAATAAAAAATAAAAACAAACTAACATGACAGGATGAATCACAGATGTAAATCAACAGGCACATGTGAAATTAAACCAAAAGAACAAGAAAAAGAAGCAGGTATAGCAGAATGAAAGGGAAAAAAAATTAACAAAAGGAAATAAAACTTACCCTAAACGGACCAAGAAAAAGGAAGCTCGAAACTCCAGACCTTCAGATTCTTGGTCTAAATTGATATTAATCGCATGTTCCCATAGGGAACAGGCGAATAAAATCAATTCGCACCAAGGAAAAACCACAGAATCTTGATTAATTTAGGGTTTGGGTTTCAATTTGGTATTTGGAGGATTTGGCTAAGGTTTGAGGGAAAAGAAACTGATATTTGGAATGCAAGGAGGCTAGGGAAGTTAGGGTGTAAGTTTGGGGGTGTTTGGGTGGTGGCGCCGCCACCGGAGAAACAAGGGCGGCGGCTAGGGTTTTGAATTTTNTAAAAACATGAGGAAAAAGCTGGAGGGAAGAGTCGTATAGGCGCACATACAAGGAAAAAGGTGGTACAGGCTGCATGATGAAATATTCCGACTACAAGTCATGGTGTGAGAAAGAGGCCTAAAGGAGGAATGCTCTGGCCTTTAGATTTGTTCACAAAGCAGTTGGCTAGATGGCAACGACAATATTTATATATTCGTAAGAGCTATGGGGTATGAGACTGATAAGCGCATCAGTCAACATTCGAGAACGAATGTTCCAAAGGGGGGAATGATGTTACACCCCATGTTTTCGTACTTAAGAGTACGTCCTAAGTCAATTGATGTAAGCTCAGAAATGAAATCATCTTTGAAAAAGTAAGTTAATCATGTTAACGTGGAAGCTAATAATATTTAAGATCATGAATAACAAGTACCAAGATGGTTGGAAGGCTTAGAAGCTAAACGAATTGAAGAAGATAAGTTTTGTCGAAAGTCGACAAGTTTGGAGTTACACCATGTGCGTTCTAAGGTGACGTATAATGAATATGAGACTTGTTAATCACTATTGAATGAGTATAAAGTAATAATATGACTATATATGATGTTTGGACATAAAATATAAAGTTTGGAAAAAATTGAATTTAACTTACGGAAAAATCGAGGTAATATTTGCCTTGTAACGAGCCGTTTTAAGAAATTAAATTCGTAAGCTTTATGATGTCATTTTGGGACATATATCATGGAAAAATGAAGGTCTTGGAACCTAGTTTCCAACATTCCAAACCATTTATTCATACGACATTGGGATAGAGAAATATGGATTTTTAAAGTAAGGGTCACCAAGTCACGTTGCCGCACTTCGGAGAAACTGGCAGGTTTATAGGCCAAGTTGTGACGCAGTTTTCTCCCAATATATTGAGAGTTACATGGAGATATTTATATGGAATTAAAGCTCTATGTGTCTAATTTCCAAATCTGCAAACCTTTTGTCGATAAGATATCGGAGTGGAGAGATACAAGTGTCAGAAGTGGTACTGCTCAAGCTGCCAAGCAGGCAGCTTACCCACCTGCTTGGAGAATTGAGGCGGTGGGCATATAAATTGTTTTTATCCATTATATTTCGTCAATATCCAGAGATTAATTACTGCAAAACACTCTCGAACTCTCAAAGAACTTGTCCAAGGTTTCAAAAACTAAACTCAAGAGAAATCAACTCAAATCCTCATCAAAGGTGTTAAAGACTAAAAGAGAATACTTCTATGATGTTGTGGTGTGATTGACGGCTATTGTGAGCTAAGTTGGGATGGGGTTTCGAGTTGTAGCTGTTGTACAAGGTATGTATAACATATTCTTGATTTTACCTAAGGTTAATCTTGTGTTTGTTGTGTTGTTTGAGTGAAAAACCATAAGATGCACTTGAAGGAACATGGGATACGATTGTCTTTTTGGTTGGACTGTTTTGTGGTTAAAAATATAGTTTGTGGTGGCTGAAAATTGTGAGAAACAATTTGATAATGTTGTGGCTGCTGTTGTTAAGCTTTCCTAGGTGTTAATTAAGTTGGTTGAATAAGAAAAGATGAAAAATAAGTGATTGACGATAAAAATTAAGGTGCTAGACGTATGGGGCTGTTTTAGAAGGCATTTTGTGGAGGTTTTAAACTAGAAATAATATGGTACATATAAGTATGATTCTCTGAAGGTTATAAACTAATTTATGGAATAAAAGTTGGATTCAATTTATATCTTGTTATGAGTAAAAGAAACGAGCTTGCCGCTCAATATGATTGTTAAGATAATCGGAGAAACTCATATTGGATTATATTGTTGTTGTTGCTGGTGTTGGTTATAGTTGTTGTTGTTGGGTTGTTGATGACCCTTAGTGGTCTTTGGGATGTATTAAAAATAGAGGAGTTGCTGCCCGATTTTCCTTAAGTCATGCAACTAGCCAAATACGATGGTACGACATTATATGGTACAACAATATCATTAAGTTGCAGCTTCAGCTGCTGGTTCTGTCATAACCACACCTGCGGTTTGGGTTCCACAGGTGCGGTGCCGCAGAAGCGGCTCAGTGGTCGCAGAAGCGGTTTTGAGGCAAAAGGGAATCGACCGCAGATGCGGTCAGGTAACCGCAGAAGCGGCACCGCATCTGCGGTGATGTAGTCGCAGGTGCGGAAAGTCCCCCTTTAATGAAATGTCGCAGGAGCTACCGAGTTTCGCAGATGCGGGAACACAGAAGCGGTCCTAGGGCCGCAGATGCGGTAATCGCTGGGCAGATCCTATAAATCCTTGTCTTCGCGAAATTTAGAGCCCGATTGGCTTGTTTTAAGTGCTTTTAAGCCAAAATAGCTTTTAAGCCATTTTGTAGTGTTTGGATAAGGTAAAAAAGTGTTTTTAAGCACTTGTTTTTAAGCTAAAATGACAAAAACAAGCCAAAAGTAAAAAGCTAAAATTCCTAACTTATGGCCTAAAAGCTATTTTGGCTTAAAAGTCACTTAAAACAAGCCCATCTAAACAGGCTCTTAGCCATTTTTCATCTTTTTCAAACGGGAAGAAGCTTGGGAAACACTTTTCAAGAGGGATTTTCAGAGGAGTTCGTTGGGGTAAGGTCTTTAGCCCCAAAACTCGTTATTGGAATGATTTCTATCAATTTAAGCATGAAAAATTAAGGAAAATCAGTGGTAATTGTGGGATTTAGGGCTTGGGATTAAGAGACTTTGAAATGAGAATTTGAGGGGTCGTTTGGGCTCCGATTTCAGTGTTCTTGGTATGTATGAACTCGTGAGAGTGTGAGGATTCGGGAAATATGAATTTCACTCGATTCCGAGACGTGGGCCCGATCGGCATTTTGGTCATTTTACCTAATTTCGTGTATTAGCTTAGAATTTAATTGTAGAATCAGTTATTTGAAGTGTTATTTACATTATGAAATTTAATTGAATAGATTTGGGCCCTTTGGAGTCGGATACTCATGGCAAGAACGTGGTTTTGGGTTGACATTTGAGCCGGTTCGAGGTAAGTGGCTTGTCTAACCTTGTGTGGGGGACCTTTTCCCTTAGGATTGATATTGTGATAATTGAAATGCCTTGTACGAGAGGTGACGATCGCGTACTTGTGCTAATTGTTGGAAATCCGATTTTTATTTCATTAAAAATAGCCTTGAATTGTGTTCTTCTTTTCTTGCTTACACTACTTGGAAATTTAGCCTGTTGTTAGTCTAGAGAAGCATGTCTACTTGATTTCTATTTGACTCAACTGCCTTACTTGTATTACGTGAAGCATGCTAGGTTAGAATTATCTGTCTGACTTTGGTATGAAATTGATTGAATTGAGTTCTTGTTGCTGCTGCGTATTTACTTTGGGACAACGGGGCAGTATCCCTGGAGCTCCCCTGTATGTTTACTTTGGGACTACGGAATTGCATTCTGAGAGATCCCCCTGCACTTTTACATTGGAACTACGGAATTGCACCCGGTAGATTCCCCAGTACTGAGTATTTATATTTGGAACTACGGATGTGGTATTCCGGCGGATCCCCGCGCATTTATGAGTTGGACTACGGGACTCCACCCGGGAGATCCACTGGATATGGCATTTATATTTGGGGACTACAGGACGGTATTCTGGGAGATCCCCGGTTGTTATCTCGGAGCTGAGCTGTACTCTCTTTCTGTGTTTTACTTGCCTTTGTAATAGTTGTTGTTGTCCTTCATGTCCTGTGTTACTTATTTACACTGTTTATTTCACACTGTTAAACCTTATATCTTATGTAACCTCAGTAGGGCCCTGACCTTCCTCGTCACTACCCAACCGAGGTTAGTCTTGGCACTTACTGAGTACCGCTGTGGTGTATTCATGCCCTTCCTGCGCATGCTTTTAATGTGCAGATCCAGGTACTTCGACTCAGTCCTACCACCCCTGAGGCGAGGCGACTACTATAGCGACTTCGAGGTATATCTGCCGCGTCCGCAGACGGAGGAGTCTCTTTCTATTCTTGTTGTTTAGTATTAGCCTTTCAGTATTTCAGTTCTTGTTAGATATTCTGGAGTTAGAGCTATGTAGTATTTCTTAGCTTGTGATTCATGGGTTTTCGGGTCTTGGATTTATGTGTTAGTTTTGAGAGTTAAATATTGTGTATGCCGAGCGGCACCTTTAAAAGCTTTTTATTTCCTTTATTTCTGTTTTAAATTGCTTTACTTCCGCAAAATTTTGGTTTCTTTCCGCAATTTAGGCTAGCCTAGTCGTAGAGACTAGGTGCCGTCACGATGGTTCACGGAGGGCGAACAGGGGTCGTGACAAGTTGGTATCAGAGCTCTAGGTTTATAGGAGTCATGAATCACAAGTCGGTTTATTAGAGTCTCATTGATCGGTACGGAGACGTCTGTACTTATCTACGAGAGGTTATGTAACTATTAGGAAAAATATTGTTTCGTTTGATTTCCTTGTCGTGCTAGATTTTTGATATCACAATTCTAAACTTCTTTCTTCTATTCTCTCACAGATGGTGAGGAAACGTGCTACTCGAGATGACCAGGCACCCACGCCCCATACTGGAGCCGTCAGAGGCAGGGGCCGGGGTAGAGGCTGAGGACGCGCTCGTGGTGCGGCCAGAGCACCCGCGCGAGCTGCCACCGAGGTACCACCAGCAGCACCAGCCGGATTCCAGACACCTTATGCATCTGCTACTACTACCCCAGCACTCCAGGAGACTTTGACACAGTTTATGACTATGTACACCACTCTAGCTTGGGCAGGGTTGCTTCCCCTTGCTGCAGCTACATCCCAGGCCGGGGGAGGAGCACAGACTCCCGCCGCCCGCACTCCTGAGCAGCGAGTGCATATTGATCAGGTTCCAGAGGCTATTCCTGTACAGCCGGTAGCCCCAGCTCAGCCCGAGGAGAGGGCAGTTGCTTCAGAGGAGGAGCAGAAGAGGCTTGAGAGGTTCAAGAAGTATCAGCCTCCTACATTCACTGGACTAGCCTCAGATGATTCTCTTAGATTTCTAGAGGAGTGCTACTGTATCCTCCGTACCATGGGTATATCAGGATCGAGCAGGGTTTCCTTTACTACCTTTCAGCTTCGAGGAGCC
>NW_017670935.1:97427-102687 GCF_001879085.1 Nicotiana attenuata
TGTTCTTAGGTGGTTTTGAGACCAGAGCCGATTTAGTTATTGCTCAGCATGGTTGATTTTGATATTATCTTGGGCATGAACTGGTTGTCGCCCCATTATGCTATTTTTGATTGTCACGCCAAAATCGTGACACTGGCCATGCCAGGTATACCGCGTGTTGAGTGGAGGGGTGCTTTAGGTCACACTCCCAGTAGAGTTATTTCTTTCCTTAAGGCTCAGTGTATGGTTGAGAAAGGTTGTGATGCGTATTTAGAATATGTGAGAGATGTCAGTATGGATACTCCTTCTGTTGATTCAGTCCCAGTAGTACGGGATTTCCCTGATGTGTTTCCAGCTGATCTTTCGGGCATGCCGCCCGATAGAGACATTGATTTTGGCATTGATCTGTTGCCGGGCACTCAGCCCATTTCTATCCCTCCGTACCGTATGGCTCCTCCTGAGTTGAAGGAGTTGAAGGAGCAGTTGCAGGAATTACTTGATAAGGGTTTCATTCGGCCCATTGTATCACCTTGGGGTGCTCCTGTCTTATTTGTGAAGAAGAAGGATGGTTCTATGCGTATGTGTATTGATTATCGCAAGTTGAACAAGGTGACAGTGAAGAACCATTATCCTTTACCTCGTATTGATGACCTGTTTGATCAGCTACAGGGTGCTTGTGTGTTTTCTAAGATTGACTTGCGTTCAGGCTATCATCAGTTAAAGATTCGGGAGCCAGACATCCCGAAGACTGCCTTCAGGACTCGGTATGGTCATTACAAGTTCCTTGTTATGTCATTTGGGCTGACCAATGCCCCAACAGCCTTCATGCATCTGATGCACAGTGTTTTCCGGCCATATCTTGATTCATTCGTGATTGTTTTTATTGATGACATCCTGGTATACTCTCGGGGTCGGGAGGATCATGAACAACACCTGAGGACAGTGCTCCAGACCTTGAGAGAAAAGAAACTATATGCCAAGTTCTCGAAATGTGAGTTTTGGTTGGATTCCGTGGCGTTCTTGGGTCACGTGGTCTCGAGAGAGGGTATTCAGGTGGATTCGAAGAAAGTAGGGGCCGTGCAGAGTTGGCCCAGACCATCCTCAGCTACAGAGATCTGCAGTTTTCTTGGCTTGGCAGGTTATTACAGTCGATTTGTTCAGGGGTTTTCATCTATTGCAGCACCTATGACTATACTGACCCAGAAGGGTGCTCCATTCCAGTGGACGGAAGAGTGCGAGGAGAGCTTTCAGAAGCTCAAGACAGCTTTGACTACAGCCCCAGTTTTGATATTGCCTACCGGTTCGCGGTCTTATACTGTCTATTGTGATGCCTCGAGAGTTGGCCTTGGAGCGGTATTGATGCAGGACAGTAGGGTGATTGCCTACGCGTCCAGACAGTTGAAGATACATGAGAAGAATTATCCTGTCCATGATCTTGAGTTAGCTGCCATTATTCATGCCTTGAAGATCTGGCGTCATTACTTGTACGGCGTGCCTTGTGAGATATATACTGATCACCGGAGTTTGCAGCATCTGTTCAAGCAGAAGGACCTTAATTTGTGTCAGAGGAGATGGCTAGAGCTGCTGAAGTATTATGACATCACTATCTTGTATCACTCGGGCAAGGCCAATGTGGTGGTCGATGCTTTGAGCCGCAGGGCAGAGAGTTTGGGGAGTTTGGCTTATTTACCAGTAGCAGAGAGGCCTATGGCGATGGATGTTCAGGCCTTAGCCAGCCAGTTTGTGAGATTGGATCTTTCGGAGCCTAGTCGGGTTCTAGCTTGTGTGGTCTCTCGGTCTTCCTTGTTTGATCGTATCCGGGAGCGTCAGTTTGATGACACTCATTTGCTTGTCCTCAAGGACAAAGTGATGCATGGCGATGCTCGAGATGTGACTTTAGGTGATGACGGAGTATTGAGGATGCAGGGTCGAGTTTGTGTACCCAATGTCGATGGGCTTCGGGAGTTGATTCTAGAGGAGGCCCACAGTTCGCGGTATTCCATTCACCCAGGTGCCGCGAAGATGTATCAGGACTTGAGGCAGCACTACTGGTGGAGGCGGATGAAGAAGGATATAGCTGGGTTTGTAGCTCGGTGCCTTAATTGTCAGCAGGTGAAGTATGAGCACCAGAGACCGGGTGGATTGCTTCAGCAGATAGAGATTCTGGAGTGGAAGTGGGAGCGGATCACCATGGACTTCGTATCTGGCTCCCACGGACTTTGAGGAAGTTCGATGCCATTTGGGTTATTGTGGATCGGCTGACCAAGTCCGCGCATTTTATCCCTGTATGTACTACCTATTCTTCGGAGCGGTTGGCGGAGATTTATATCCGGGAGATTGTCCGTCTTCATGGTATTCCAGTTTCCATCATTTCAGACAGAGGTACTCAGTTCACATCGCGATTCTGGAGAGCCGTACAGCAAGAGTTAGGTACTCGGGTAGAGTTGAGCACAGCATTTCACCCTCAGACGGACGGACAGTCCGAGCGCACTATTCAGATTCTTGAAGATATGCTCCGTGCGTGTGTGATTGAGTTTGGAGGTTCTTGGGATCAGTTCTTGCCATTGGCAGAGTTTGCCTACAACAACAACTATCAGTCTAGCATTCAGATGGCACTGTACGAGGCTTTATATGGTAGGCGATGTAGATCTCCGGTGGGTTGGTTCGAGCCGGGTGAGGCTAGATTATTGGGCACAGACTTGGTACAGGATGCCTTGGAGAAGGCTAAAGTGATTCAGGATAGACTCCGTACAGCCCAGTACAGACAGAAGAGCTACGCGGACCGGAAGATTCGTGATGTTTCCTACATGGTTGGAGAGCGGGTTCTGCTTCGGGTTTCACCTATGAAGGGCGTTATGAGATTTGGGAAGAAAGGGAAGCTAAGTCCGAGGTTTATTGGCCCTTTTGAGATTTTGAGACGTGTTGGGGAGGTTGCTTACGAGCTTGCCTTACCTCCCAGCTTTGTAGGGGTTCATCCGGTATTTCATGTCTCGATGCTCCGGAGGTATCACGGTGATCCGTCGCACGTGTTGGATTTTAGTTCAGTCCAGCTGGACAAGGATCTATCTTATGTTGAGGAGCCAGTGACAATATTGGACAGGCAGGTTAGGAAGCTGAGGTCAAAGAACATTGCATCGGTGAAGGTTCAGTGGCGGGGTCAGCCGGTCGAGGAGGCGACCTGGGAGACCGAGCAGGATATGCGCAGCCAGTACCCTCATCTTTTCACTACTTCAGGTATGTCTTTGTGCTCGTTCAAGGACGAATGAATGTTTAAGTGTGGGAGGATGTAACGACCCGACCGTTTTTAGAATTTACGCCCGATCCCCTATTTAATGCTTTTCCCCGTGTTTATTTTTGCTATTTTGAATTGCCAGGATGGTTGGTTTTGAATTTTGGAGAGTTTCGGGACACTTAGTCCCTAAATGAGAGCTTAAGTGTTGGAAAGTTGACCGTAGTCAGAACAGTGTGAAGACGGCCTCAGAATGGAAATCTGATGGTTCCGTTAGCTCCGTTGGGTGATTTCGGGCTTAGGGGCGTGGTCGAATTGTGTTTTGGAGGCCCGTAGCTAATTTAGGCTTGAAATGCCGAAAGATAGATTTTTGAAGTTTCCGGTTCGATAGTGAGATTTTGATCCGAGGGTCGGAATGGAATTCCGGAAGTTGGAGTAGCTCCATAGTGTTGAATGTGACGTGTGTGCAAAATTTCAGGTCATTCGGATGACGTTTGATAGACTTTTTGATCGAAAGCGTATTTTGGGAAAATTTGGAGTTCTTAGGCTTGAATCCATGGTTAATTTGAGTTTTCGATGTTGTTTTAGGTGTTTTAAGGATTGGTAAGGTCTTTGGTCCCTAAACTCGTTATTGGAATGATTTTTATCAATTTAAGCATGAAAAATTCAGGAAAATCAGTGGTAATTGTGGGATTTAGGGCTTGGGATTAAGAGACTTTGAAATGAGAATTTGAGGGGTCGTTTGGGCTGCGATTTCAGTGTTCTTGGTATGTATGAACTCGTGAGAGTGTGAAAATTCGGGAAATATAAATTTCACTCGATTCCGAGACGTGGGCCCCAGGGGCATTTTTGTTATTTTACCTAATTTCGCGTATTAACTTAGAATTTAATTGTAGAATCAGTTATTTGAAGTGTTATTTACATTATGAAATTAATTGAATAGATTTGGGCCCTTTGGAGTCGGATACTCGTGGCAAGAACGTGGTTTCGGGTTGACATTTGAGCCGGTTTGAGGTAAGTGGCTTGTCTAACCTTGTGTGGGGGACCTTTTCCCTTAGGATTGATATTGTGATAATTGAAATGCCTTGTACGAGAGGTGACGAGCGCGTACTTGTGCTAATTGTTTGAAATCCGGTTTTTATTTCATTAAAAATAGCCTTGAATTGTGTTCTTCTTTTCTTGCTTACACTACTTCGAAATTTAGCATGTTGTTAGTCTAGAGAAGCATGTCTACTTGATTAAATTGTTCTAATTGACTTACTGCCTTAATTGTATTACGTGAAGCATGCTAGGTTAGAATTATCTGTCTGACTTTGGTATGAAATTAATTGAATTGAGTTCTTGTTGCTGCTGCGTATTTACTTTGGGACAACGGGACGGTATCCCGGGAGCTCCTCTGTATGTTTACTTTGGGACTACGGAATTGCATTTCGGGAGATCCCCCTGCACTTTTACATTGGAACTACGGGATTGCACCCGGTAGATTCCCCAGTACTGAGTATTTATATTTGGGACTACGGATGTGGTATTCCGGTAGATCCCCGCGCATTTATGAGTTGGACTACGGGACTCCACCCGGGAGATCCACTGGATATGGCATTTATATTTGGGGACTACAGGACGGTATCCTGGGAGATCCCCGGTTGTTATCTCGGAGCTGAGTTGTACTCTCTTTCTGTGTTTTACTTGCCTTTGTAATAGTTGTTGTTGTCCTTCATGTCCTGTGTTACTTATTTACACTGTTTATTTCACACTGTTAAACCTTATATCTTATTTAACCTCAGTAGGGCCCTGACCTTCCTCGTCACTACCCAACCGAGGTTAGGTTTGGCACTTACTGAGTACCGTTGTGGTGTACTCATGCCCTTCCTGCGCATATTTTTCATGTGCAGATCCAGGTACTTCGACTCAGTCCTACCACCCCTGAGGCGAGGCGACTGGTATAGCGACTTTCGACGGTATATCTGCCGCGTCCGCAGACGGAGGAGTCTCTTTCTATTCTTGCTGTTTAGTATTAGCCCCTTCTGTCATTTTCGAGTTCTTGTTAGATAT